>NC_052950.1:8415041-8715041 GCF_013358895.1 Oreochromis aureus
CACAGAATTTACAGAAAATGTTACATTTTTGTGATTTATATTGTTATCGGACGATACATGTCTTAATACCGGGATATGAGATTTTGGTCATATCGCACAGCCCTAATGTGAACCATGCCAAGTGCAGAATTGCAGAAATTCATATTTGAAAATTGACATAATTAAAAACTACACGTCAAAGACTTAAGATAGAATACTGTGCAAATCAAATCTTGAGCCAACCTGTCGCAGAGCTTTGCTGGATGTTTTTATGTTTCTCGAGGATGTGACTTCTAATGCTGTTCATGTGCTGTAGATATTTATCTGTCAGCCATAAAAGGCTGAGAGGTAATGTCATCACCCCGCTGGATGGGCACGTGGTTGGTGTGGACACCCAAGTTTGTGACAACGCAGCAACGTAGCTGCCACTTCTTTTGTCCTCTGCAGTGCAGTATCCTCAAATTTTTTTTAAGGACACACTGCACATCATGCTGAGATAGGCCACATTTTCATCTCTATGGGAATCACCCACTGTCTTATCTTTGGCATTTTTCATACATTCAACTGAGAAATAAGGACGAAGTGATGTGTTTTTGTGACAGGCTGCTAAACACAGAGTGGCTAAAGAAAAGAGACAGAATTTAAAATTTTGTAAGATTTTTGTAACTCGTCCCTTGAGTTAGATAGCCGTTGGATGATTGAATGATTCACAGGTCAGTTTTAATTGACTTAACAATTAGTTGTTGTTGTTTTTTTCAAGTGGGGATGAATATCTCTGACAAGTTGATTTGTTCACATTTGCATATCTTAATTTTTAAGAGAAATGTGTTTTTTGACTTTGTACACTATATGCATATTGCACCATTTCCTTTTTCAGTATTTGTCTGTGATGCATTTTTCTGTGTTTTAACAAAAGGGCAACAAAGGACAATTTAAGTCAACCTAAAATGATTTGTTTTAATTTTTACATGGCCTTACTGAGGTGATTTTTTTTTTTTTTTGGTAATGTGCTTGAAAAGCTTGAAAAATGGCCCTTCAAATTGCTTAAAAAGTGCTTGAATTTGACCCTGAAAAATGCGTATGAACCCTGATTATAAAACAACCTCTGAATCCTTCACTGTAGGAATCTACAAAATTTTGTACTTTGGCTTAAAAACTAAAATAAAATAAAAAAAATCAACCCAAATGCCAGATTTGCAGTCCCTGGAAGTAGGTTAATCTTCTTCTTAATTAAAGAAAAACATTGTGTGGAATATCTTTTTCTTTTTTACTCACAAACCAGACACATTGACCTGTCTGACCATTCAGCTAAAGAGGATATAATGGTGGATGGTGTAGCAGGTTTTTGACATCTCTCCCACTCCCTTGTTATTAAACAGAAAAAACAAAATTACCTGATGAAAGAACAAATAAAATAACTACGCAGTCTTTTAGTTAACTAAAAAAAGAACAGACAGTGGCCGATAGGCTGTATGTGACTCTCACTTTGTCTTGTTTTGTTAAACTCACCTTTTAAATTCTGTAGCACCAGTGCTGTCACTGTTGCCTTCTCCACCCATATTGAAAGTGGTTTCTCATGCAAACTGGGTGGGTTGTTAAAATGCACTTTAGTAAATGTAGGACATTAACAAAAGTTGAAGTGCAGAAAGTAGGTTCAGCAGTGATTTCAGGAGTGGGATGCATAATAAAGAGTGTGAAAGGGGCTGCGGTTGACAGTGAGTTTGGAGCGGCTGAGGGGCATTGTTGTCCACGATGCAGAGCGGTCGGATGTAATGCGGTCACAGGTGTGAGAGTTTTACAGCTACTTTGAATGTGGATTAGTCTGTTAGTCCATTTCCATTGTGGTAGCTGGAAAATCAGTGTTCAAGCTGAACCTTTGATTTTCCATGTGTCTAAATGATATGTCTGCATGAGGTGTTAGTCATCCAGGTCATGGTGGTCTAAGGAGCTCGTAAAGAAAGTGACTGGACTTGTTGTTTATGTTCAGCATATTTGGATCATGTAAATAATATACACAAGTTCATTTGGCAAAGAAAAGGAAAAAATGCTACACAAAATAAAGCAAAATATATTTCAATGTCACGTCATCTGTTCTGATTCAGTTACATAACGAAAAGGAATGCTGATTTAATCTGACCCCTTCACCATAAGTTAATATTTGTCAGTTAATATTTATTTAGCTTCCTTACTGATATAAACTGCAGATCCACCATATTTTTGATTGCCAGCACTTTAGCTTCCTCCGGCGATCGGTTTAGTTTAATTAATATTTTACGATTTATCATTTAAGTACTTTACATTACCTGGTTCATCCTGGAATATTGTTCCAGGTCTGCAACCTTACTCTTACTCTCTGGGTGTGCAATCTTTTTTTCTTTCTCTGCATTTTGGATGCAGAGGAGCTTTACCTCCTCCACAATATCAAGGATGCTTTTCTGCTGTAACCTGACAGTAGAAATTTCCTCCATTAGAAAGTCAACAGACTTTATATTCATCTTTGGACCCATGTTAGCCACATAGCAACTCTCAAACAGGAAGCCTTTAAACAGTTAAGTGTTCAAAATCTTCTTGATCTTCACATATAGCTCAGAAAAAACACACAAATTGACTTAAGATGTGCAACATTCATGCCAGCACCACAACGACTGACTAACTTCCCTTTGACTTGACAGGTTTGCATTTTCCTTACTTTTAAGCACCACGTTCTGTCACCATCATTGAACAGAGGGAGTGGCTTACGATACCGACTGTCTGCCCCCTAAAATGCAGTTTTGAGATCCCTTCCCAGGCGCCTCAACCTCCACTCACATCTACGGGTGGCCTTAACAGGTCACATGATAGGGTGAAGCAAGGTGTTATAATGGTTTCCCTTGGAAGTCTCTGGTGATAATGACCCACTCCTTTTCACAAGTTGACTCGTGTGATGAGGCGTATGATCTGTGACCCTCTCAAGGGGAAAATCCCCACTAGGGTTTAAGTACCTGGAAGTCTCAGATGAGGCTAAAACATCTTCATGAGACTTAAAGTCCAGTCGCTTTCTTTCCAAGCTCCTTAGACTGTGTCTAAAAGAGTTCAACTAGATGGAGGGTTAGGTATTAGTTAGGCTTATTTTGAAATTTACGGTGAGACCAAAGCCAGTGGAACTTGAAAATGTGTTAAACTATGTTGTCTTTATCACTGTTCCCCACTCCTTACCAAACTGATTCCTTACAGCAAGCATCAATATTGAGTAATTCTCATCTTCTATGATGAGTAGCTCTCACATTTCATCACATTCTTATTGTACAATGCAACATTTTAAGTAATTAAGTCCAACAGCAATCTCTGGAATGAGCTGATCACATGCTCCGAACTTGAGAAAAACAGACCA
The DNA here is from genome assembly GCF_013358895.1 of Oreochromis aureus. Classification (NCBI taxonomy): domain Eukaryota; kingdom Metazoa; phylum Chordata; class Actinopteri; order Cichliformes; family Cichlidae; genus Oreochromis; species Oreochromis aureus. The sequence continues at coordinate 8,418,391 of NC_052950.1, forward strand.
GTGATGTTTAATTATTAATAGCAACTAAAAGCCAAAGTTGATTAAAATAATTATCCCAAATCCACACTGTATGATAGCACTCTGTTTGAAGTTTTTCATATACACTGATTGTCTTGTTAACAACAAAGAGTCCATCTCATTTGGAATAATCACTGTTAGAATCCAGTTTTAGCATTCATCCATTTTCATTTCTCAAGTGAAACTTTAATATGACATTTCTCATGAAATATATGCCACAGTGAGTCAGTAATTGGCAGTGTAAATAATATTTTGCTACCTCTTAAAGTCGTTTTATGCCGGTTGTTTAATGTCAGTACTGATTTCTGTGTAACTCTGATAAAATATTGCAATATTTGCAATTCCCCTAATCACCAGTCAGCACAGTTACAAACGGAAACTGGTTTAGTCCAATGCAACATGCAGCACGCATTTACATTTGGTCATTCTCGCTGTTTTGTTTAGGTGATGGTGCTGTTTGGGCGGACTGTGCATTAGGCAGCACACAGAACGAGCACTCGCTAGTGTGATTTCATCTCTCTGTTACCTGGGGTTTTCTCACATTGGTGCAAATTGTCACAGTCAGACTTCACACAGCTTTGTACTTGGGAACCGGCATGTAAAAGGCCGTGTTCATCTGTGTTGTAGTGTCTGTTTTTTGACCGTCTCTCGGGAGGAATTGTGTAGTGTTGTGTTCGTTACTTGTGTTTAGGCACGCTGCTGAACTAACAGGAAAGCCTCAGCTTTTCAGATGGGAGCCAGACGTGAAATTTGCTTTTGATGAAGCAAAGAAGCTGCATCAGCTGTTGAGTGGCTATTGTTAGTAGGGATGGTTTGAATCATGTCTGCTTAAGACACTGACAATTACAGCCTCCAAGAAACTGTTCATTTGCTTGACAACTTCTTGTTTTTGCGGGCACAAGCCAGTGATTTCCCTAAAGGAATAACAAATCATTTCAGAGGGACTTAATTTCCATTTTAGAAACAAATTAACTGATTCACAGATTGTTAATGAAAATCCAATTGTCTGTGACAATCTCATTCTGGTGTCCCGATTGGCTTGATTTGGCTTTCGTGTGGGAAGATACATTTACTGTCCACAAATGAACTAGTCACTGCAGTCTCCAGAGAGATTCACATCGTAATGGCTTTCTGCCAGTTCTGATGAAGGGAAGGGAGCAAGCCTCTGGATCTCCGATAAGGAGCACTCATTAAAATACGAGAACGTGTCTTCACGGATCACGCTGGATTTTCAGTGCTGCTGTAGTTATCATATGTACTGTCATATGTCTTATGAAATCATTTGAGGTATTTGTTTAGTCGGTTAAATACAGTTAGATTCAAAGGTCATATTACCTAACTCTGGTTTCCCCTGGACTTTCCTTCTTTACCAGATATAGGAAAAAGAAAAAAAGTTCCTTGCTTAATTTCACAAGTGCACTTTAATTAACAAAAAGTATGTAATTTCTTAAAATTACCACCAACATTTTGTAAGTGTAAAAATTATGTGTGGTTTGGAGTAGTTTGTTTGAGCCTGACGTTAATCATATTGATCATAACTAATGGAAAGAAAAAAAAGTGACAAAGGCAAATGCCAGATGTGTATATGAAATGTCATCATTTATAAAGGCCAGTGGGCAGAAGACGTGTTAAAATAGCACTCATGGTTCAACCATGTGCACGCAGAGTTTTAAATAGGTCTGCTCAAAGGCAGCCCTGATGCTCCACTGGGCCTGAATATTTTGATCTGACCAACCTGGTATGGCTTGAGAGAAAAATAAACTCAACAGTTAAAGCAATTTTGGCTTTAAATGCTGTGTTTTTTGTTTTTTTCCCTTTCATTGTGTTCTGTCAAAATGTTAAGCAGGGGCTTTTGGGAGAGGGCTGGGTAGTGAGGCGTGGGAATGCCGGTAACCTTTGTGATCCAGGTCTTCATTCTGTAGTCTGGAGTGTATTCCACACATCCAGCTTGTCAAGAGTGTGTGGCTCTTGCAAGCAGGATGACCAAACAAAATGTAGATGATCTCTGTAGATCCCTACCAGTTATTTTGAATGTTAGAATCAGAATCAGCTTGAATAATGCTGTGTGTCTGCTTGCTTGGTGTAACTTCTGCTTTTACCATGCAGCGACATTAGATGTGGTGTTTCGGGTTCTTAAGAGATCTTTTGGGGATAGCTGTCAACAGGCCACTTGAATTATTAGAAAAGCTGTGAAGACAAAGCAGGAGTGTCTGTTTGTGTTGATTTAAAGAAGAGAACATCAACAGCAAGTTTCTTTACATCATTTTTTATATTCTATAATAAAAAAAAAAGGCCTAAAATTAACAACTGAGACCATAAACTCACTGGAAAAGCTGCTCACTTAAGAATAAATTAGGATTTTTTTCTCTACTTTTAAATGTACAGTTGAACTTGTTTTTGCAAACAGGGGTTGTCTGCTGCACCTACCAAAAGTCAGTCAATTGGTATGTTTCTCCAGGTAATACCTTGAAAAGTCAAGCACTATAGTGCTAAAAATGGCTGTCCGCCAAATGAGTCCTGGAGTTACCTCAAGACTTGAGAACGTCTCATAAGGTTTATTAAAATGAAGTATTGCTAAAGATGAAAAAACAAAACAAACTCCAGAGAAAACTGTGTACATTATGCTTTCTTTTAACAAAAGTGAGTTTCTAAAAGCCCTCAAACCTTTTTTAGTCTCACTCTTTATCTGTTTTAAACGTCCTCGAGCAAGGCACTTAACCCCCCGAAGTGCTTCTGTAGCACAAAAAGTAATAACAGGACAGGACAAGGCATACGTACATGGTTTAACACAGGCGTGTCAAAGTCGTTTTACATCGTGGGCAACAAATAGCTCACTTTGATCTTAAGGTTAACTGTAAGAAGAACTGTTTAACTTAAAAAAAATCTATGCACTCCCTCAGATTTTCCATCTTTGCCAGGCCGATTGTGGCCCACAGGTCTTATGTTTAACACCTCTGATTAAACGCTTTTATAAAGGAGAAAATCAGCCTGCTTTTTTCCAGTTTTAACCAGCCGCATGACTGAAAGGGAATCCAAGCAGGAGGAAATACACAAATTCAGATGTTTGTTCATGTAACATTAGATCAGCCTTCCAGCTGTGTTGTGTATACACGTGCTGTATAAATAAATTGATTTTCCTGACTTCAACACCTGCTGCTGTTGTTAGATGTTCTTTATGAGGCATTTAAAAAAAGCGACCCCCTTGGTTCATTTCACAAGTTAAATTGGTCAACCTCCTCTGCAGGTTAATACAGTATTACATATTCCACATTAATCTCAAAATAAATACCCATCTTTGTAAATAAAGTGAGAACTTGTAAAAACTAGAAGTTGCGAGTGAAAACACAGTTGCTAAATTATTCACAGAGGCAAGACTCAAATTGAGAAACAGGAAGAGCTGTCAGTATCAGCAGATTTTTCTCTTGCATCATCTGTCTAGCTCATACTTTCACATCAGTGTAGTCAGTATAGCATATTATTTCCACACACCTTCTTGAGAACGAAAAGTAGGTGTTCATGTGACTTGACAGTAAGAGTAATTGCAGTCAGATGATGCTGCCCTATGGCGGAAACGTGACGTGGGATCATTCTGAGGGTAGAGTAATGAATGAAGCTGTTGTTGATTGTGGTGACCCTCGTGGAATCGGGGCTGATTTGCCCAGATAAGCTGTGCTCGCAGCCATCACATCATCAGATGGGACCAGTGGAGTTGTTGGTGTCGGGTGAGCAGGTGTGGAGGTAATTACATGCTGCTGATTGGCTTTTGGAAACCGAGCTTGGCTGCCAGCATGCTGCCAACACCTGACAGGCAACACAGTCGACAATATACCGCTCAGACGCGAGTTATGGGTCATTGCAGTGGGGTGGTTCAGCTAATTTGACGTCTGCTCATTTTCATTTTTGCTTATTTGTTTTATCACCCATTTTCTAAACTGCTTCTTCCGTTCATGATTCCCTGTCACGGCACACATGCGAGTGTTTACCACTAACTTTGTGCATCACTGGAAAGCCATAGTCACTCTGCTGTGTTTGTTTTGGTTGCATGCATGTGTACAAATGTCGTACGTGGGTATGTGTGGATTTTGATTCCAACATGTTCCAGCGTGCATGCGCGTTATGGAAATGTCAGCACGGGCGGAGTGTGACGGAGCTTGGCACAGATGGCCTTCCTGTCATCCCCGGCTCCTTCCACAGCTTGACACTAGATAAAGCTCACAGAGAGAAGGAGAGAGAGACAGTGGCTTGGATTAGTTGAAGAGCATAGAGCATAGAGCATTGGGGCTAACGCATCACACTTGAGCAGCTTTCACAGGTCCAGCAAACACAGGCCAAAAGCATATCCGCATTATTGTTACTTCTCAAATCAGCGTCATTGTGCTTTTAGAATAAAAGAGCAAGATAAGTACTAGCTGCTCAGTTGTTTCCTTCCACTGTCTTAATTCCTTGTTCCTAAATTGACATACATGCTTAGAACCCCACTAGCATTACAGTGCAGTATCATATTTCCCGGATTGTCCATTCAGATAGTTTTTCCTAGTTTGTCTATACTGAGAGAGGAACTTTAGCTTGGATTGCTTTTTCAAATCTGCATCATGTCCCCCCAGACTGCTGTATATTTAGACTGCTTCAGTCCTGTTACCACTAATTGGCCATATCTGTCCTATGTGTCAGCAGAGATGGTGCTTCAGTACAGCCACACCTCTGATCTGTGTGTGTGTGTTTATGTCTGCTTATAAAGATTATGTTAATCCTCTACTATTGTTTCTATTTCCTTATTTGTCGGTTCTTTACTGTCAGCCCTTTGTGTGTGATTTCTTTCCTACTATTTCATCAACTACTGACTTCAGACTAATGCAGTTAGGAATTATCATTGATTTTTTTTTTCTTCGGGTGTTAAATTTGCCCCTCTTCCCCAAAACACCTAGTTAAACTGAACTTCTGAGATGAGATGCAATTGCTGTTTTTCTGTGGATGCAGCAGGCATATGAAGTTTACATTGCACTCAAAGGGAATGCTGTGGATCTCATACTGCGGATTTCATCCTGTGTTGCACTGTATCACCGCATCAGCAAGCAGTGTAATACTCAGCAGCAATTAGTACAGTATAAGCAGGTGGTAAAGGCAAAGAGAAAGATAGGAAGGGAAGAAAAAGGCAGCAAGCCCGCCTGTCTGTCTTTGCCTTTGATGGGCCTGCCTCTACCATCTGAATCGTTTCAAGCTAGTGTTGCCTAGTTACAGCGAGCAGAGGATGCAAAGGTTGGGAGGGGAAAGAAAGAGGGAGGGAGGGTTTATAGCACTCAGCTGGGTGCAGAGTAAATGAGTCCCCTCCCTGCCCATTGTTCCCTTCAACCCCTAATGTCCCTCATGTGCTTGTATATCTCACTCGCACTTGTTATTCCTTTTACGTACACAGAGAACAAACACACTGAAAAACAAAAATAAATCTCCCACTTTCCACACAGTCTTTGAGGATGAGTGGAAAAATGCCAGGTCATCTTAGAAAATGTGAATCTGTATTAGATGTGTAATATGACAGCATGCCATTAAATAACTACATATCTCTGATTATGAAACAACAAAGGAAAATGATCGACATGGGAATTGCATCTCTGTGATTACATTTTTGACTAAAGAGCATGTGAGTTTGAGTCACACCTGGCAGCATTTCATGCAATTTTAGCAGCTTTAGCAGCTTGTGTTGCTCAAAAACTGCTTTTATTCATCATGTAGGCAGCAGTGTTTTAACAGAATGTTGATGTAATCAAAGATTCTCCAGCTTTTATTCCTGTTCTTAATTAACACATAGGCAGAAAACAGCTGATATTGCTGTGCCATTGCATTAAATGTGATTGTTAGATTTGAGTGTCTGGGAAAATATGAGTCACTTGCCTTCCTAAATGCAATGTCAATAACAATTTGGAGTGTAGCCACCCGCTTTTTGCATCTCTTTGCGATATTTGTTTTAATCTCCATCTGTCTGTCTCTTCAGTCCTTGCTATATTTAAAATGATTTCCAGCATCTGTTGAGAGATTTTCAAAGAAACTGGGACTTTTGCTGCAGAATTTGCGGTGCTGTTGTCTTTCTTTGGGAACACTTTTTAATTTCTTTGTTCCTCTGCCTTCCCTGGGTTGTTTCATTTAAGCTTTAACTAATTACAACCATCCTTCAATGGCAGTGCTCTACATCTGTATGTCGGTACACTTTCAGCCTTAATGCAGTCTTCAAACTTGGAGCTCCAAGGCTCTGTTTGTTTGTAATTTCTCACAAAGTCTTTTAACTCCTGTTAGTCAGTCCAGGGTGTATTAACGCCACAAAGCAGGATGTAGATCTGTAGACAGACATGAAGTATGGGGGGTTTTTTGTTTTTTTTATAGCTGGAACATTATTCATAGCCCTGTTTAGAAATCCAGTGCCAGACAACGAGCTTGGTAAAACTGCATCGGCATAATAGCGTTAGCATGTAGCGCAAAGTACATCTGTGTCTTAGGAATGTTTCACAGAGCAGTTAGCTGGTTAGCTATGGGCCCTTAATCTAATGGAGACATGCAATAAACTTATCAAATGTGAAAACTCATCAAACTCATCATTTTAACAACTTTCTTGGCACTTCTCCTCTTCTCTCAGTTTATTTTTGTTCTGCTTAGCAATACTTTTCACTGTCTCTTGACTGGCTTGACACACTGTTCTCTAACACTTTCACACAGTCATGCAAGAGAAATAAGAAGCCTGTTTCTTAGCATTTATATTCCACCAAGTAATTCAGTCATTTGGCTCGGCAACACTTCCTGCATTTGTCATCAGGCCACTGCAGCTTTGACTTACTGCTGACTGCTTTTAAATACTTGTATAAATATGTCTCAGCTTGGATACGTGTTTACAACCCTTTTTTTGGTGAATTTTTTTCTGTAATCATGCAAATGAGAGCTGTTTTCTGGTGTGTTCTGGTGCAATTTTCCCAACTCTTCCTGCTTCATCTTCTTGTCCCTGTCGGCTTTTCTTTTATAAAAGCTCAGCTCTTTTTACTTTGATGAGTCTGCATCACTGCACAGAGTTTGGTAGCTGTCGGGGATCGATGATACAAGCTGAGGGGTGGTTTAAGCTGTTAGAAAGAGCTGCGATGGCACTGCTGAGGGTGTGTCTGTGTGTGTGTGTGTGTGTGTGTGTGTGTGTGTGTGTGTGTGTGTGTGTGTGTGTGTGTGTGTGTGTGTGTGTGTGTGTGTGTGTGGTAAAATTTAAAATATGGGTTCATCATTAGTTATTCATTCACTTGGATTTTCAGCCATTTAGTCACCCTCATGACCTTTAACCTCAATTTTTTAATATTAGAGTTGGTCAATTTGATGCCCAGAAATGTAACTGCATATTAAACCAAACAATTGTCAGTGTGTGTCGAGTGTTTAAATAGTAAATTGTACTTTGCTTCCTCTGTACCAAGAGGAATTCCTGATGGTAACCATGATAGACACTGAACTGTGTCCAGATGGGATAACACTAATTAGATAGAAAAAAGAAAAAGAAAACAAAATAAAGCAGCTGTAACTTTGGCCTGTTCAGCTATCTCCCAAAGTGTTAGTACACAATTGCCGTATCATAGGCTGATAGGGTTCCAAATGTTACAACACAGATAACATACTTTCTCAAAGGTGCAGATTAAAACCACAATGGAGCTCATGACAAGTTACAGTCGATGTCTTCTCTGCAGTCTGCAGTGTTTTCTTTTCAAAATAGGAGCGTGTATCGACTGTTAAGATGTGCCATCACAGCCTTTAAGTTATTCACTAACCGCGTCCAGTGAATGTGTGAATAACTGTGTCCTCCTCATGGATTTCTCCATCTCTCTGTTATCAGGGCAAAGTCACAGTATCATGTGGTGCTGCGATTAAAGTTGTAGGTGTGGTAGCTCGCGGATGCCTTTGCAAACATCACTCAAAAAGGCCTTTTTACGTGAAATTGCAGATTGACGTAATTTAAGGTTAAACAGGAGTCAAGTGGTTTCCTTCAATTCACAAACTTTTATTTATGCTGCTGTCTCAAGTCATCGTCATTCAAATCATCATTTGCCTTCTTTTTGACACTCTGTCTTGTCTGGTTGGCACCAAGTTGCACCATCTGGAGCTGAGCAACCAAAAACCAGCAAAGGGGATGGAGCCTTACTCATGACTACTCTGGGGAGCATGTAGTGAGAGTAGTGTAGTAGCGTACAATATATACAGACCATCAGATCACTCTGGGGAGCATGTTTCCCACGTGTGGGACTAATAAAGGTTATCTTATCTTATCATATCTTATCTTGTTCACGGCATAAAAACATTCTGAATATCCTATAAAACAATAAATTTGGTTCAGAATTAGTAACACAGCCTTGAATTAGTGAATATTTATTTTATTATTAAAAGAAAATACATGAAATAAAATGCATTTGGCCCTACGCATGTGTTATGGTCTATAAATTAACCCCTTCCCCTTTCCAAGTCAACAAAATATAATATTTACATGTGGTAGTTTGTTTAAGCTAGCCTGGTAGCACTTACTTTTGCTTTAACAATGAACAATTTCTTGTTCTTCACCTCCCACAGCAGCGTTATTTATGCATCAAGATTAAATGATGACTAAAGTAGTCTTGGCTTAAGACAGGTAGGAAAACCAAGCAAACAAAAAAATCCCACTTTGTCCCGAAGTACTACAGACTCTCCACTACTAACCGCTTTGACAGACTAATGTTTTGCTGAGTGGCAGTGAATGGTCACACGACTGAAAACTATGAATACCAGTTACACAGCATAAGTCAACTGTAATCACAAAAGTAGCCTATGCAGTGTTTTCCCTGAGTAATAACTAAAGTAACTTATCTTGGAACTCTGCTGTATCTGGGGTCAGGCTTCTGTTTTTCCACCATGTAACCAAATCAGTAATTCCAAATTATCCACCATTTGTTCTTCCCGTCATGTCGAGTGTAACCTGGAGTCCTCCAGTGATGCTTGGTTGAGTCATTTGTTTCTCCATCTCCGTCTCCACCTCACAAATGCTAATATCTTGGTTCTACTCGAAGCTGTGTTTTTTGCCTCAAGTTAACAAGTTTGTTGTTTCCGACTTTAGCAGAACAGTTTTCTTGCATATTTTGCAAAGCTTTGTGCTTTATTAGAAGTTATTGAAATAACTCTCTTGTTAAATTGTCTTTGGAGGCCGACATGTTGCTCTCACTGTCAGCATATTTAGACATTTCTGATTGCTGTGCATGATATCATTGATATCATGATATGACGTTTTTATAAAAATTCATAAGGTATTGATATATTATAAACAATATAATAAGAGAGCTTTAATTTACTATAAATGCTAGACTATAGAAACTGTATTTCTCAGAGTCAATACTATATTCAGTAGTTATGTAGCATAAAATCAGCCCTAGTATAAGACCACGCTTCAGCTTGTAGAAGTCCATTCAGTTATCATATGGGAAATGGGAAGGGCAGTAGGCACAACTTTGTTGGTGCCCTTTTTCTTCTTATGTTTATCTTTCCATGTTAGATATGTTCCGTCATTATTCTGTACAACGTAAGTGGTATAGCTTCATACATGCATGGCTTAAATGCACAAGCTGACCTTCTCACCATTCTTTGTTCAGTCTACATTGCTAACAATCAGTAACCTCCACCCCTTGCTTCATTTCCTCTCAACTTCCTGAAACGCAGGAAGCCGGGTTGCTTTTGTCTCCCCCAGGTTGGAGAAATGGGGGGAGAGAACTTATATAGGGCGGACTCGCACCAGAGGTCAGTGACCACACATTGAGGGGGACACACCCTGGCTCTGTTTTTTTCCTTCTTCTTTTTAAAAAAACAAAACAAAACAAAAAACAACAACAAAACTTTTCTTACTGCAGCATGCATAACTTCAGTAACTGAGGTGTTTTAGATGATCAAAGTGTGTGATATTATATTGCTTCCTCTGTGATCCATCCTTTAAAAAATTGGTGCCAAATGTTCTAATCCACTAACTGGACCTATGAGATTCCCTCCTTCATGACTCCTGGTGATGAGGCTTAGCAAGTGAATGAGGGTACCGTAAAGGAAACAGCTGTAAAATAAAACAAAACAAAACAAAACAGAAACAACAGAAAATGTCATATAACCTAAAGCACAACAGCTAATTAGAGAGGAAAGGCTTGAACTGACACATTATTAAAACAGAGACAACTTAAATAAGTGCTGGCACCACAAAGTGGATGGAACTCTTTTAAAATTTGAGGCCATAATTTATTTATATAGCACTTACTAAACAACAGATGCCTGACCAAAGTTCTATACAGCAGAAATATAAAAAGTACAAAGTACAAGTAATTGCATGCCTAGCAGGCATGCAATTACCAATGAGTACCAATGAGTACCAATGATGGATCACAGGGTCTTAATAAATCTGAGATCTACATAGGCACCTGCAGAATAGCAAACAACTGTCGGCTGCACAGGCCTAAAGACAGGTTCGTGGCCCCCTATCATCTGTTGCTCACTAAAGGAAATAATAATGATGGGTTTCATTGGGTAAACCTTGTGCCTTACATTTAAAACCAACGCTATGCAATAGTTGCATCTTTTGTTTTAAAGGCGAATGGTCTCTGTTTCCAGTTTGTGTTGCACTCTTATTTTGAATGTTCAACCATTGCTGACCAGCTAGTTCTAGGCCTTCCTGTATGTTTTCCCTTCCCTGGCATGCTCGCTGGAGTACTTGATAGTGCTGCTTGGAGTTCATCTGCAGAATGAGGCAGCTAAATATATTGCATGGTTATCCGTCATAAAGTAGATGGCAAATAAAATATTTCCAGGTGAGATTCTATAAATGGCATTATGTAATAATTCATAAAAGAAATGGTGTATGACCCTCGCCACAAATGAAATCTAAATCTACAGAAAAAATGGGCATTTTGTCACGATCATACTGTGTCATTAAACTGTGATTTCCATGCTTGCTTTCTCCATCACTAAGGTTCAGACACTGTGCATCATCATTAACCAACCTTAAGTTCTCCTCCAGTGCTGCTTCTTCCCACACACCCATCTTTTATTCAGCATTGCTTGTCACTACCTCCTACATCATAGCTGTGTGTGTGTGTGTGTGTGTGTGTGTGTGTGTGTGTGTGTGTGTGTGTGTGTGTGCGTGCGTGCGTGCGTGCGTGCGTGCGTGCGTGCGTGCGTGTGTGTGTGCGTGCGTGTGTGTGTGTGTGTGTGTGTGTGTACATATATATGTATATATGTATGTATGTGTATATATATGAATTTGTGTGTGTGTGTGTGTGTGTACATATATATGTATATATGTATGTATGTGTATATATATGAATTTGTGTGTGTGTGTGTGTCCTTTGAGGCTGTTTAAGTGGCTCTCCAACACATAGTTCAAAAGAGTTTGTAGACAATAGCAGCGGCTTGCTTGTGTAAGCTGCTGTGCAAAGAGCCTCTGTGATCTCAGCTGTATATGCTCTGTACTTATCACTGCATGGTGTGTTTAATTGCACACGTAAACCAAAGCTTTACACCAACAAGACTCAGCGAGATCTGGTTGCAAGCCAAACTCTTCTCCCTCACCTTTACTTTCTTTCTCCTAATGCCTCCCCTGTCATCACCTTCACTCGTTTTATTTTCTCTACTACTGTTTCTCTCTCCCTCTCTCTCTCCCTCTCTGTCAATCATGTGTCAAATCTGTCATCTTCATCACTTTATTTTTCTGCTCTCTTGCCCTCTTTGCCCTTTTCTCTCTCATTATCAGCTTCTCACTCTTTGCCTGTCTCTTGACATCAATTTCTCTTTCTCTGCATTTGTCCGTCTGGGTGTTGGTTCTTTGTGACCCTTCCTGTTGCGCTGACATCATCCAGGAGGCCAGGAAGCCGCTTGTTGGCTAACCACCCCACGCTGCTAGTTTGCATTGAATTTTAGTTTTGTTTCTTTTCTGGTTCAGAGTTTAATGCGTGGCAGTGTCGATGTAATGTTAGTGTGACATTATCATTAAATTTTCCTCAGGCTATTGTAACATTTGAGAGTAAATGTTTAACCTTGACCAGAGCACAATAAAGATTCTGAAGTCATGTCAACAAATGGTTTCATCTAAGGTAGTGCAGGATATTACAGGTCACCAGAAAATTCCACCATTAAATCAACCTTGGAGATCAAATAAAAGTCTGCTGTTCAAACAACAGTGGTTCTCTGTTGCACTAACCACAGAAACTATTATGTCTGCAGGCTCCGAATTCTACATTTCCTGTTTATAATTTAGCAGTAAAATGTCACGTTTCACCATGTTTGGGGCTATGGGACGTAATTGGGACAAGGAACTAGGACACTAAATTGATACTGATATATTCATTCAGTAGCTGTGCATAACAGCCATATGCTAGGCTCTGTAGCTGCTTCTGGATTTAAACAGACACATCTGGCAAGGGAAGGCAGTATATTTACAGAAACACATAAAAGCAAATCAAACAAATACCTGGGGTACTTTCCATTTAAAAAAAATGTAACATGTAAGCATATTTCAGTTATTAGGACTATTACTTTTGATCTTTTTATAAAAAAGCCTCATTGAAACATTCAGACACCCTCTGATGGATAAGTGTACAAAGCACTTAGCGTCATACCCAAAGGATGAATGTTGTACAAAGCAGGTTTCAGCAGCTGATTTTTATCAGCTGTACAGTGCTGAATGATATTGTGCTCGTCATTTATTGCAGTTTTTCTTGCCAGCTCCTCTGGGATCTTTGGGTTCTAGGTGGTGTGTGTGCAGATGGTGATTCAATACAAATCTATAGCCTTCTGCTGTGTTTGCTTAGTGCATTGATTTACAAACCACCGTTTACACAGCGCTGGTGCAGCAAACTGTCAGCTGACAGATTTGTTTTTCATTTAGCTCAGACCATTAGACGAGAGTTGGTTAACTCGTGAAGCCAGTCCCACATTTATAACCTCAAAATTAAAGGTTGTGTCCGGCAGTGTGTTTAAGTTATACCCCTCATCCTGATGATTATATGATATTAAATACAGTTTTACCAAAAGAACATAGTAACTTCTCTAACAACTTAAACAATTTGTTTTTCCTGACAGCAGTTATTTTTCAGCTGCATATTTTGCTTCTGCTGCTTGGGGTTAAATCATTTGAATGAAATTCTCCGTTTTAAATGCTGCTTTTCTTTGAGCCTTATGTTTTCCTTCCTCCATCTTTAGATCTTCCCATGGAGTACAATCCCTCAGATCATCCCCGCGCCAGCACCATTTTCCTCAGCAAGTCACAAACTGATGGTGAGTTCTCAGATCTCTCTGAAATTTCTTCACTGACTTACATATGGGGAAAACAGTATTTGTAGTGTCATGATTGTTATTAATCTACAATGAAGAGGAGATAAATTTAACAAATGTGTTTTCGTAATCAGTGACGCACCATTAGGTGTACACCTGATTTGCATGGATAAAGTCAGGATAGCATAATGCAGGGTGACATTTGTGGGTAAAGGATAATGTCTTCCGGTGTGTTTGAAAATGAGGAAGCAGCTTGTGGACATGCTTGGAGTTTCTGTGCAAAGTCAGTGGTTCATAGCTGTGCACTGGTAGATGCAAAGCCACTGGAGGTGGATCATCGACAACCATCTACAACCAGGTGGAAAATATAAGTTTATTGGTAAAAATAGTAGCTAATCATAACTTGCATTATGGACACCTCTACGATAGTGAGGTCAAACAAAGAAGACAGTAGCATATGCCCACTTTTTGAGATAGCAAGCTGTTTTTATTGAAGGTGGAACTTCAGATATCAGCACAAGTACCACTGACCAGCATGCTTTTATCCAACATAAAAGCTCTAGACGGAGCCCTGTCCCGTCTGCTTTCATGTCAGATTTTTGAAGACACACTGGGGTGTTTTGATCTTCCTTTGCAGGCACAAAGATTGATCTTGTAGCAGTCGGGTGCCTCTAGAATGACAGGAATGTCTTATTATCAACTGAAATGTGAAGCTTTTTAGATTATTTCCCAGTTTAGACATAATCTCTTTGCTTTGATGATAAGCTTTTGATTCAGCTGAGCAGTCTGTACCCTGAAGGCTGTTATATAGCTCCGGTGTTAGGTGCTGATAGTGTTGTATTAGAATCGTCAGGCTCTTATGTGAAAGTCTGCTGGCCTTTGTTCTCATACTGTTAATAAATATCAATACACAGCAATGTGGTTCTAACATATGTGACAGCTGCTGTGTTCATCACTCCCAGCAGCTGTAACTGAATTACTGACGCACTTAATAATGAAGCCTGTTGTGAGTATCTGTGTCATAAACATGGAGACAACTTGGACTTTTGTTTTTCAGTTGCTGTACCCAGCAAAAGAGGTAAGCATTTATGCGTCTGTGCTTGGTAGGCAGGTAACACCATGCTTACTGTGTGGTCTCAAACTGCATCGTATTCTCGTACTCAAATTGTGTCGTCCTCTGTTAGCAGGTGACTTGTCTCTGCTGCTTAGCTGCTGATATCGTTCTGTGTGTGTGCGTTTCTTCCATTGCACCTGTCTGTCCATGAGATGTAGGAACAGGACTGCACAGCCTTGGCCAAAGAAATTGCAATTTGGTTAAAATGACACACGTCTAATTACTGGATATTTCAGTTTTCATATGTAAATGGTTGATAAAGTTAGAAATCAGCCTCGAGTATAAAGCTGTGAAGCCATGTTTCATGACTCTATTCAGAAATCACTGTGGTTAGGTTTGTGGTTTTTGTTGTTACTTTTTTTCTTTTTGACTAAGCTGTGCAGCTGTTTGATGGTGTCAAAGACATGTCACACACACACACACACATTTGCTTAGTGGAAAAAGCTCAGCGTGCTTTACAGTGTGAGTGTGTGTGCCTTTGTGCCAGAGAGGTAAGATGCAGACAGTATGGGATGAGACGTACAAGGCGACGTGCTACATCTCTGTGTGCTCTGCGCTCTCCATCTGCTCCAGTTTGCTTTGCTAGCAGCCCTTTTCCCTTTGCGTGCTCTGAGCACATATACTGATGCACACAGAGATGCATACAGCGCTGCCGCACTGTTGCGTGTGCCGTAGCTGCGATGAAGCTCTGCTTTATAGAACCAACAAATAATCACATCCGTTAAACAGAAGTAAGGTAGCAAAATTCCAGATTTGTATGAACAGAAAGAAAAAGAAAAGAGATGAGCTCAGATGATTGGCTGCACTTCAATACACCAGTCACTATGCCTGATTTAATTTGGACTCATGTATGTCCAATCACAGGAAGCTGATTCTGTTCATGTGGACGTAGTGTTTTCAGTGGGTGAAACGTTTCATCAGTCATCCAGGTGAATTCTTCAGTGTCTGAAGATTTCCTTACCTGGATGACTGAGCATGAATTAAGACATCTATGTCTAAATGATGAACGGATTAATTGATAAGCTCACACTCATTCCCACATATTAACACACATTTGCCAGTGCAATCGCAGGGGAGAAAATACTCACAGGCTTTGAAATTTCTCTGTTTTTTAATGTAAAAACTGCTTTTTGCTGAAGCTGCTTTGCTTTGTTGTATGTGGTTTATAATAATTATACACAGGGGGAAAGTCTATATTAATAGGGCAGCTCTGAAGCCTGGTTATATGCTGCTCCCTGTCTGTGAGGGTTGTGTACTGCACTCACACAAAGATTCTTGAAGCGCTCTCTCGTCTTCTTTTTCAGTTCGAGAAAAACGGAAGAGCCTTTACATCAACCACGTAAGTAACTGAATCGTTAGCCACTGTGTGTAAGACGTTTGCTGGTATAATTGCTGTGCAGTTAGTAATTTTAATGTCTTGTATTTTTTGCAAGTTCACACACATTTCGGAGAACAAGGTAAAGTCCTCCGAATGACCCTCGAAGTAACCCAAACCTGTTTCCATTGTTCCTCCCTTTTTTTATCCCACACTCCAGACTCCAATTATAGTCTTAGTTTTTAAAAAGTTTTAGATGTAGTACAAATGTAGAAGAAGCATGGTATTATGGTGCAGGTCATCTTTGTCCACACTCCCTGAGACCTGAAAGACAGGACAAGCTAAATGTGCAAATGTGCTTTTTTGTTTGAACAAAATTTGCATTACTCAGTTCCTGCAGGGCCAAATGAGAAAACATCATCTTGTTTAAGTCATAAACCTGTTTAGTATGCACCAGTTAATAATTTTGAACCAAATGAATGGACGATGAATAGAAAGGTCATTACTCAAGGTGACAAACTTTCTATTCATCAAGTTTTTGATGCTTCTCTAAAGATGCACTCCACCATAAATACCATTCCTGCATGCAACAAAGTGAGACGCTGACAGACCCACAGATTAGCGTGTGGGCTCACAGGTGCCCTACTTTCCATCCTCATACCAGGCCTTTGGCTCGTCCAAGTATGACAGAAATAGAGATTGACGTGTGTGTCTCTGTTTTTTGGTACGGACGTGTTTGAACTCCAGCATTATCCGGGCCCAGTGAGACGGAAATACAGCTCCTGTTCCACCATATTCCTTGATGACAGCACTGTCAGTCAACCCAACCTGAAATACACCATCAAATGGTAACCCCCGTCTGAGCGATTCACAGCTTTATCTAATATTGAAAGATTTTTCTCTTATTGTCCTCTTACACTCATTTTTATTGACCTTTTTGTGCTTACAGCGTAGCTCTTGCAATATATTATCATATAAAGAACAGGTAAGATTAACATTTTATTTCTTTTGCACCAAAATTCCACCAAATACAAAAGCCCTGCAACATCCTAGTTCATTCTGACCCAGAAAGATTATATTAAATTCTTTGCCCTTTAGATACTTTGATATCCAGCTGAGCTAGACATCCTTCTGCAAAGGGTTCTTACTAAAGGCTGTAGCATGGAGACATTTTTAAATAAACCACAAAGCAGACAAGAACAGGCTATTTTATGTAGCCGCTTAAGTGACTCACATTTCTGCTCGCAAAGATGCAGCTTGGAACACATTTTTGTCTTGTTAATAGAATTTGGTGAATTGACATGACTTGACAGATCTCATATTTAAAAAAAACACGGAAGCTTTAGGAATAAACACGTTTCTATAAACTGAAAGTGGTAAGAATTCCATATAGGGCAGATGGTTGAAGTGCAGATTCATTCATATAAAGGACTTATCAATGAAATCATGCAGTCTGTTTTTGATTTCCATCACGCTTTGAAATCTTTTCCTCTTTTTCATTACAGAGACATCGACGGAAGAATGTTGTTAGATATTTTCGATGAGAAGCTTCATCCACTCTCAGTAAGGCCGCAGCCGAAGATAAATTTCCATTACGCGCAAACTAGAGCTGTCAGGATTCATCAGGAAGACTAATTGCATGAGCTGATAAACAGCACATAAACACACATGGATCACACAGTGGCGAGATCTGTTATGTGATCTCAGGAGCCATCTGGATCATTCAGACGTGTTTTAAAATGAATATTTGCTCGACAATTTCAGTCTCACATTTTACATAACCCCTTGGTTTTACGTCCATGTCCAACAACACTAAACCTCTGCATTCAGAAATAAGCTGATGGTCTCAAGCAGCAGCTTGTGATTCCACTTTGGGAAACGATGTGATTTCATTCTTTTCTTTTCTGGTGTTTGTCGCAGAAATCTGAGGTTCCTGCTGATTATGACAAACACGACCCTGAGCAGAAGCAGATCTACCGCTTCGTCAGGACGCTGTTCAGTGCCGCGCAGCTCACTGCCGAGTGCGCCATAGTCACTTTGGTGAGTAAACAATTCCAGTTCAGCCGTGAAACCCAGTCCCTGCACACTTTTAGCCCTTTTCTATTAGCACCTACTCAGATCGGCTGGACGCACGACTCGCTTCGACTCGTTTTCCATTACTACCACCTAATGTGGGTTGGGTCATTACAGCAATGCAACAGAACGTCCCGTGACATCATTTGAATGTGACACAAACACCACAACAAAGGAGGACGTTGAGGCGATGTTACACCTGCTGCTCGGTCAGACTCTGGGACCGTGGTGTTGTTTTTGTGCAGTCATTTCCCATGTTGCCAGGTTTCAAGAATGGCGGTTTTGATTTTTGTGAAGGAGACTGACTAACCAATCAGTGGCATGCATGTCACATTTTTGGATCGCTTGGAGCCGTGGCCGAGTAGGTAATTAAAAAAGCACCTGGTACCAGGTACTACCACCTAACGGGAAAACGCTAAAAACCATGTTGAGCCGTGCCGAGCCAACCCGAGCAGGTACTAATGGAAAAGGGCTGTTTGACTCCATTTACATGTTTGCTTGGAGGGACCATCACATTAAGAGCTGGCCCTGAGTGGAAGTGGATTATAAAACCCTCCCCACCACTGAATACAGCCACACTCTGTGAATGTAATTATTTCTACATTGATGCAGTTATAAACAAATCAAAATGAAAACTTTTTGTTTTCTTTTAACAAAAAACAAAAGCAAAGAAGGAAAAAAAATTACTTTCAAGTGATTAGAAGTTCCTGTTTGTATTGGAGGAAGACAAGGGTGTCCAGAGCCTGCGGTTACAACCTAATTAAGAGACCCTTCAGCAACTCGAAGCATGACTCCACACAGAGTTAACATCATCAAGGAGCGCAAGAGCGTGGGAGACAGATAGGAATTAGGAGAATTAGGACTGTGAGTCTAATTCAGTGCTGACACTAGGAGGGAGTATTGCTTCTGCCTGTCTTGTTTTCTGCTGTCCTTAGATTGTTGGCTCTCTTTATTTTTCACTCTTCTTCTTTGTATGATATGAAACAGCCCGTTTGTCCTTCTGGAGAATGTTGCACAAACGAAGCCACGAGACAGAGCTGAAAGTTCAGTAACAGATTTGTAGCAGTTTAATCCGTTTAGTCTCCACTCAGAATTACTTCAGTATGAGGTCTGCCTGCGCCTGTAGCAAGTGTATAATTAGAATATAATTGGTGCTTTGGCATACAGTGGGCTCTCCCCCTATGACTTATGACATCCTGTGTGCTCACCTGTGCTTCTTGTTTCTTCTCTCTCCTTCAGAGCATATCACATTCTTTATGTCTCTCTGTACTAAAGCCTTAAGCAGTTTAATAGTTTATCTTTACGTTTGATTTGATGGCACAATTAGGAAAGAATCAGTTTAGCTCTAGTGTCTGTTTTTACTGACGTATTATTTTCTGGCTCCACTGTGTAGCAGTTTACACATTTGTGTAACATATGAAAGGTCCTTGGTTTGACACCGGGAAGAGACACAAATCCTTCAGGGTTGCATCAGGAAGAGCACCCTGTGTAAAAATCTGCCAACTCAAATATGCGGCGCTGAAAGTAGCTGCTACTTGTATATGTTTTACTAGCTTGTGTAAGTCATGTGTGCTTGGACATGGACTCTCTCCCCTTCTCCACTCATCTGCCCAGAAACATTTCTTTCTACACTTTGTCACTCTGGCTAACACGTGGGTCTCTAGAGGCCAGCAAAGTGCATTGTTAATGTGGCTAGCCCAGGGGCCTGGTGTTAGGTTTCTGTGCTTCATGACAGATGGACAAATGTGTTAACTGTGTATGTGTGGGTGTTTCTACTTGTCCAGAGAGTAACTGAAAAACCGTCACTGTGTCTGTTACGTTCTCGGTGTGTGCGTCTTTGTCCATGTTCAGGTGGACGAGAGCGACAGATGCACACAGAGCCCGGCACACGGCGTGCCTCCTGCAGCTCTCCAGTGTAAACTCTGCCATGCTGTCAGTAATTGAATGGAGCGGTTGGCTGGTGGTTATTGGTGTAGCTTAGCTGACACGGCTAAATTTAGACAGGGGAGTTGAGATGAAAGCTGGGCGTCTTGCTTTCCCCAAGTTATTACATCAGAGGTGAGGAGAGAGAGGATGGAAAAGAAAGAGACCCAGAGAGTGAGCACGTCATCCTCTGGGAAGACGAATCAGTTTTTCTCTTGAGGGACGGAAAAAACAGACAAGCTTATTGTAGTAGATTAAGTTACTGTGTTTTATTATCAGACAAGCTGAGCAAGCTTAGCATCCTGAAATTGAAGCAGCTATGCCAGGATGTAGTCTTCTTTCATTTGTCAGTGTTTGTCACTTGCTGTCAGTTTTGGGCTACAGCAGAAACAGGCTGGTATTGTCTTCAGGCAGGACGCCCCACTGAGCACGACTTGTCTAATTAGCCACCTGAGCTGTGACAAACAGGGCTGCAAAGTGGCGTAAAAGAACTTATTAATTTCCATTTCACAACCTGCCATCCTTGTTAGTCTGAAAACTGAAATATTTATTAGGATGTACCTCAGGGTATGCATGCTGAAAACGGTATGGCTGTTAAAATGCAAAGAAAGTAAAGTAAGAAATGACAAATCTAAGCTTGTGTACTTTTAAATCTTTCACTGTACATGAAAGCTGAATGTGGGCTTTGTGCACTAACTATTCCAACTTTCACAGTTCAATCCATAAAATCTAACAGAAGACCTTCTCTCTTGTACTGTAACAAAATGATGATGAGTGGATCAGAAGATTTAACATCTGCACAAATGCTTTGGCTTGTGAGGATCAGGTGTCTGTGTGTTCTGTGCGCTTTCTGCCGTGTAGACTGTGGGAATTATTTCGAAGGAGAGAGAAGGAGACGGTGCAGGGGTTCGATTGGCATGGATATTTCATGAGGGAGCTCCGGGGAAGCTGGATTTCATCAGCCTCTGACATCATGGAGGAGGAGTAGGCAGGAGACTGCAAAACTGTAAAGCAGCAAACTAACCCTTCAGATAAACAAAGGCAGGGAGAACAGAGGGTAATTAAACACAGGAAACCCAGAGGAAACAAAGGCTCGATATGATTATTAACGTGGTGTTTACTTGCTTATCTTTTGTACCTTGTGTTAGCGTTACACCCGTGGGTGAAGGAAAACACAGAGTGATAGCAGTTTAGCAGTCTGACTCTTTTGACCCTGCGTGTAGGATATTTTAGTTGTGGGAAACTGACTTGATGCTGTTAATGCTAGTCGATGCAAGCTGTTAAACAAAAGGCAAAATTCAGAGTTTTTCAGCTTTGTTTTTGTGCTAAAATAACTGTTTTATTTCAAGATGCTTACTTGTGACAAATCTCTTTGTCTAAGGTGTATTTGGAGAGACTCCTGACCTACGCAGAGATCGACATTTGCCCTGCCAATTGGAAGCGGATCGTGTTGGGAGCCATCCTCCTGGCTTCCAAAGTCTGGGACGACCAGGCGGTTTGGAACGTCGACTACTGCCAAATTCTCAAGGATATCACTGTGGAGGACATGTGAGTCACTTTATTGACATCAGCAGCGTAGAGCTATATACCTATAGACTCAGGTCAGTTGCAGAAGATGTCTGCAGTTATTTCTGCACTAAAACAGCTGAGCTGGTGATAAAAGCTAAAGCCTGACATTTTATTTTCATTACATGGTTGTTTAAGAACATAGAAACAGTTTATTGTTTAACTATTTGGATGGAATAAATCAGCTAAAACACTTGATTTGTTACTAAGAGAAATAAAACATTATTAACTGATGGCAGCAGCTGAAATCAAAGATATTTAGTCCTTTTTGTTTTCCCCACATGCTCTGTTCTTCTCTGTGATCTTATGACTGGGAAACGTCTGGACTGGTTCCATGACAACAGCTTCTCTCAAAGGGAAACCAGTGTCCTTGTGTGGGAGGTGCAGAATCACATGACTGACTATACCATATGATGGTTTCAATAACATTAGCATTTCAGAACATACTGTAGCATATTCCTCTGAATGTTCAGTGTGAAACATTTCCAGCAGGGATTGTGTCTTATAGAGTCTGTACATCAGTCGCATGTTTAGGTTTAGGTCACATCTTTGGAGCACAATGGCCCTGAAACGAGGACTATACCAGTTATTTATATCACCGATAATGCTGCAGATTGTTTTACTGATTAATCAATGCAGAAATCAGCAGAAAAATAATCCAGAATTTGTCCAGAATTTACTAAAGCAGCAGCTAACGATTTAATATCGCAGCACCCCCCCGGCTCCTAAAATGCCACACAGCCATGAAAACCCCTGGCAGAGTGTCAGCCATGTAAATAAATGCTTCCTCTTTGACTCATAGTTGCTGAGTGGGGTGATGGCAGATACAGCAGCACTTGTCTTTCTGTCCTGAGAATAGCCGGGCTTTGTGTGGTCAGCCTGTTTTCAAGAGCTGCTAAGAGTCTTTGAGGGGAGAGTCTCTGGCCATTTCGTCTAATGCCTTTGATCTGAGCAGGGATAGCTCAGTAGGTAGAGTGGTCGCCCCATGATTGGAAGGTCAGGGGTTCAAATCCACTGAATGGCTACCCTGAGATACCGCTGAGCAAGGTACCGTCCCCACATACTGCTCCCAGGCGCTAGATTGGTGGCTGCCCACTGCTTCACTGAGTGAATGGGTTAAATGCAGAGAGGAATTTCCCCACGGGGATCAATAAAGTATACATTATTATTATTTTATTTTGTTCTTGAGTTTAGAGTGTCTGAGGGACTTCAGATTACCTCTTGTCTCTTTCCCCATAAAATGTTAATAACCCACATGGTATCACGTCATTAAGCCTTAAAAACATTATAGTTTGTTAGTTTCTAACTAGTTGACAGTGTGAGAGATTCACAGTTTTCTGGGTTTGCAGGACAAAAATGTCAGTTTCATTTTTGTGTCAAGGGCTTGATCTTAGATTGTGGTGCATTTGGAACAAAACGGGGAAGATGCCTCTCAAGTCTGAAGACAGACAACTCAGTCTTATTTACCATGTCAACCTCAAATCCACTTGTGTGGATTATTCTGAGGAGGGACTCGGTGCTGTAGACACCACCTCTGACCCCTCCTGCTTTCACACCTTTCTGTATCAGTGGATGTCTATTCTTGTCCTTGGGCTCAGATTCACAGAGCAATGAGCGTAATCCACCTGTTCAGGATTCTCTCCAGTGAGTGCAGCACAGTATGCACATCTGCTGTGCT
Source organism: Oreochromis aureus (assembly GCF_013358895.1). Taxonomy (NCBI): domain Eukaryota; kingdom Metazoa; phylum Chordata; class Actinopteri; order Cichliformes; family Cichlidae; genus Oreochromis; species Oreochromis aureus. Next base: position 8,441,359 of record NC_052950.1, read on the forward strand.
CCCATATGGCAATTTACCGGACTGTGGCTCATGATTTGACCAGAGATTTCCTCAGAAGGTCAATTTGAGTCTGTTTAAAGCCCTGTTCTGGAACTTAGCCTGCTAAATCTAACGTTCCACCCACTGACTGAACAGTAGAAATGTCTTGGGAGAACACTGAGGAGCAGAGCAACACAAAAAGAAACAGATGAAAACAGGCTGAATGAGGAAAGATGAAGAAAAAGCAGCGCTATTAGGCAGAGTTTGGCTACAGCAGAGCCTAAATTTAGCCCGTCTGTTGCTGCGTGGCTGTGAAAATGTGTGGGTGAGCAACAAAGGGTAGGAAGAAGAGATGGCTAGTGGTTACAGTGCAGAATGATTTGGTCACAACTGAAGAGTAACAGATGAAAGCATCTGTCATCACGCTGCACCGAGGATCACAGAGCTGCTGAGCACGAGGCACTGCATGACAATAGCACTTTCAGGATGTGGGATTAATTCTTTCTTACGCATAACGCTCAGTGTTCCTTGCTTAGATAGCATTCCCTTTTATCATAAAGAAGAGGCTTATGTTTGGTGGGTGTACTGGGGATTTACTCAGTGCACCCTACGCCACTCTGTGAGATGTTGGCTTTACCAATCAAACTAACCTTTATTTAAATAGCATAAGACTAATTAACTAACTCACACGTCTTCTTTTTTTTTTTATGGCAAAAGGAATGAGCTGGAGCGTCAGTTCCTGGAATTGCTGCAGTTCAATATCAACGTGCCGTCCAGCGTCTACGCCAAGTATTACTTTGACCTGCGCTCTCTTGCTGAGGCCAATAACCTCAGCTTCCCCCTGGAGCCTCTCAGCAGGGACAAGGCCCAAAAACTAGAGGTGAGAAGTGCACTTAAGTACTAGAGATAGGTTTATGTTTTTGGAGCTCAGGTGAAACAAGAAAAAAAGAGAGAAAAGTATCAATTTATTTCAGCCGGATGTTGTGAAATAGAAAAACCAAGGTAATTCGGGTAGTTGGTATTTTGACGAGCTTCTGATCATTACAAAAACATAAACTAAACAAACCTTTTGCAGCAGGTTTACCAGCGTTATAAATTGGCTGCATTCCATTTAGTTTTAGAGTTTTAAACATCAAGCTGGCTGAAGGTGAGCCGTCTCCATGTGACCAGTGGAATTGGTTGACTAATGTATTTGGAGATGAGACCATTCCTCAACATTAATCTAGTTATTTAATGCCCCAAAATAACCCCAAAAGAAAAATCAGTTTACCTAAAAGACTGCTAAAAGTGAACCCAGGTGTCTTTGTGATTTTGAAAAAATTCCCATTCCCACCTGAGTTGAGCAGGACAATAAGAGAGAAACTCTGACGTGACTGAGAGGTCATTGTTGTCAGTTTCTCACTGAAATGCTTCTAAGTGTGTTTGGTGTGTGAACACAGCCCATCTCAGACTTGTGGTGTCGTAACCACTACTTACACACTACATGTTTAGTACACACACACAGGCAAAGATGTTCTGTAGTCACTCCAACTAAAACGAATGAAGGCACCCCCGGCTCCATCTCACTTGCTCTTTTGTTTGACTTGCAGGCCATCTCACGGCTGTGTGATGACAAGTACAAGGACTTGAGGAAACTAGCCAAGAAGCGCTCAGTGAGCGCAGACAACCTAACAGTGGTGCGGTGGTGTCCGGCCATCATTTCCTAACACTGGCTGTCTGCAGAGGAATGCATCATAGACCTGTACTGTATTTCTGCCTAGTATGCAGGCAGACCAGGTGGGCAGCAGTCGTGTGGATCAGTGTCAGTCTGGAATCTCCTCACACATACACACACCCCTTCAACAATCTGGCACTGTTACAAATGTGATTGCATCCAGACTGGTTGTTGTACATAAAAGAAGTCCTGTTTCCTGCCTGCACTGAACGAAACGGAGCTAAGCTGAACCAAACTGAACGCTGTTGGAATGAAGACCACCTAACTTCAGAAGATAAGCAGCCAGGTGGAAATACAGATGTGGGGAGACTTGTGTGAAGTCCAGAAATGAAAATAGGAACACGCTTAAAAAGCAGGATACAGGACGTAACAGCGGCAGCGGCGCTCCATAATTCCCTCCAATGCTGAAGTGCTTGTACAGCTGCTGGAGGGGACGCCGTGTACATTCCTTTGATTTTAATCTTCTGGTTCAGTCAGTACGTTAGCTGAAGCATGAGATGATCGTTTGACAGCTGATAGACACATTTCAAACTTTACTTCAATTTCTCAGTTAGTTTGTGTTTTGTTGGGTGTTTTTGTTCTTTTGCATTCCCACGCTGCAGCTCCCTCTGTTCGCAGAGACAAGCGCATACAAAAGAAAGACATTTCACCGTTTGCTTAGCAGTACAGTTGATACGTGGACTACATATCCTCAGCCCTCCTTGACAAACAGAATCCACTGAGCATTCTCTCAGATGGGGACCATTTGACTGAAGTTTTCATCAGGATAACTGACATTCAACGAGACAAGTCCGTTTTTAGCTCAAGGGCACTTATTCAGCTTTTAGGCATCCAGTTGCAGAATAGTATCTCTGACAGTACGGCCACCCAGCAACCATTCAGATAAAGCAATATTCATGCATCGCTTTGTTGTTGTGATTAAATATAACAAAGCACGCACACATGGGAGGAGATTTACTGGAAGACAGAAACGAGACATACTGTAGAGCTTCTGTTGTACTTTATTCACTGCCATTGCCCTGACCTGTGGTGCCTGTAATAAGCTAGTTAAACACTTCTCCCCTCTCTGCTGGAGAAAAAAAAAGAACAAATAAGTCTGAAGTATTTTTTTTCTCTAACATTTTGTACGGTTCTTCCAACTTACAAAGTAACAGCACAAGTGAAAACATTGACATTAAAATGCCAACTAAAAGCATGAACCTTCAGGGTCGTCAAAGACTGAAACGAATGAAAAAGCTTCGAGCGATGATTGAAACACTGCTTACAAAATGATAGATTGTATACATTTTGCTAAATTGTCTTTGTACAGTGTAAATACAGCACCGCCGTGTGCAAAAATCTGTAAACTGAGGTCATAATGTTAAAAAAAATACAAAAAGAATAAGGTTAGAATATTTATATGGGTCAGTTTATACTGTAAATGGGGAGGGGCAAATATGTCTAAATATGTGTTTCTATGACAAATCAAGTAAAGAAGAGAGTCAAGTGTTACGATTTAAATAGGAAACACCACTTAAGATTTTTTTGTCTCTTGTCAACAATTTCACAATGCCGAAAATGCCATTATTTTAATGGTACATAATGTGTGTGGTATGGAGATAACACATGACAATTCAATTTCATTTCATTATTATTATGATTATTTTTGTCTTTGTAAGTCCTCTCTGTGAAACGTTACCCTACTCATATGTTTTTGATAAAATAAGGATGCTTGTTTCCTCTGAAGCTGTAAATTTGGCAAGATGCAGTAAAAGGTTATCAGGTGAGTCAAAAATATGACTCAGCATGTAGTTAAATAATAATGTCTGAACTGAGAATTCATATTAGGCAGACATATTCTGTTAACACGCATCACTAATCCTCCTGTTGTCTTTGGCTCAAATTTAATTTGTATCCATTACCACATGCATTTATTTGTTTTAATTGGACTTAAAAATTAAAAAAAATAAACCCACAAAAAAGATTTATTCAGACTGTATTTAAAAGATGGACATAGTGCCTTAAACCTGCATTTTATCTCATAGCCAGCAGGGGGCATTTCGTCTCATTGCAAAAAGGTGTCCAGTTGCACAGAAGTGTATGGGGAAAAGGAAACTTGGTTTTAAAACCCTGAGCTGGTGTCAGTCCAGATGCTCAGCTCCAAGTTGTAACACTTTTCATGTCTACACCAACTAATTGGCAATTCTATGAGAAAATTCCCTCTGGACGACATTTCCACTTATCACTCTTAGCCGGTGAGTTAAAAAGTTCATTTTGGGTCCTGATTGGGCACGCTGTCCATCTAACGAATAAATGGAAGCACATTTTTCTTTTATGACTGATCGACTGATTGGTGGTGAGAAAACGTGTTAAACATTTTATTTGTGCCAAATAACTGGTGTTCAAAGGAAAAATGTCTTTTTTATACAATATTATTTGCTCACATCAACAGTCATCTGATAACCTTTTGCCGCATTTTGCCAGCCTCACAGAAACATTAGTAAAACTGTCATAAACAGTATTTTCACAAATGGCTCCCTTCCTGATTCCTTCTTTTTTTTTCTTGACCTTTTTCCTTTAAAAACAGAAAAAAGGCCAGTCTACAGATTTGGGTTCAGTTGCTGTTCTAGGTGTATGGGGATAGGATAAAAATGAAACTTAAATTAACTTTATGTGACCGGCTGTTTGCCTTACGATGAACCAGACTCTAAATCTAAATCAGTGAACAGACAGAATGTTGATGTAATCTAAAAATATCTGAAGTCGTTAATTTCTTTTTAATGAAATAAAAAGGTCAGGGGGGAAAACACGTTCTGATTTCAAATGTGACATCGGTTTGTTCTTGTGCATTTCATCGGTAGCCTCCAGGAGTGTGATTTATGTTACTTTGCTTTTCTAAGCTACCAGAAAATCAGTCTGGCCTGCAGGCATGCAGAGGGGCAGAACTGTACCAAAGTTATGGAGGAAAAAATGAAGGAAGCTCTGATGTGGTGTCTGATCTTAGAGAAGTGCTTTTTTGTGTGTGCATGTGGCGCTTTGAATGACTGGTAAATAAAAAGTGCAAAATGCATCTTTGGGGGAAGTTACGATACTGGAGTAGCTGTTGTGAGATATTGAAAGATTGTATATCCTATTTATTGTATGTGTGTGTACACACCACCCAGTGTGGTTTTCTCTGCACGCAGAAAGAAGCCGCGTGGTCGACAGTGGTGAGTCCTGATGTGGAGAACGTACCCCCTCCCTCTGATAGCAAAGACCGGTGTGTGTCTGTGTGTGTGTGTGTGTGTGTGTGTGTGTGTGTGTGTGTGTGTGTGTGTGTGTCATAGCCTTGTGCACTGAGCTCTACCTCTGCATAGAGTTTTACTTTTTTCTCTAATGTTTTTTCTTCCTCTCCAATATGAAATTTTTCAAATTTGACAAATACAGCTTTGATCACGATGGCAGTAAACTGCTGCAGCTGTGACACTTTTTTTCTTCTTGTTGATGGATATTTTCAACAACTTGTACTGTATTCTGTTGTAAATGTCAGTGTATTATTTCCTCTTCATTGAGTCACTCATTTGTTCCTGTTCTGAGTTGCCAAACTTTTCTCTGTATGTTTTCAACTATGATTTAAAAAAACAAACCTGCTCCCATTTTAGGAAAAAAACTTTGCAAGAATTAAAATTTCCAACCTTGCAGTTTATGGTGTGTTTTTTCTTTGTCTCACTTCATCATAATCGATTTAATAATCAGTGAAAGAAACACACTCCAAGATCTTAGACCTCCTTCGCTTTCACCTTGTTAACTCAAGTGTTTCTCACAATAAGACAATATTTTGATATGTACTATACTGTACAGCTGATGTGTGTTGCGCTTACACACTGTACCATTTAAATGGGTTACAGCAAGTGCTAATACAAAGATTACATTCTGCCATTCAGTCACTGAGGGACACATTCAGTCCTCCATGCTGGCCTCGATTTGTGTTTCAATTGCTGCTGTGGTAACTGCTATCCAAGTCATTTCAATGACTTCATTTCAATGAAGAAGTGCTGTTAGTTTTTATTAAACGCACTGTTCGAACCGCTGTAGTGAACACCATCAAACTGAAGTAATAAGTGAATAGGAACAACATCATTTTAACTCTTTACAAGTTGAGAAAGTTGTATGAAAAACAGGAGTACACAAGCAGAAGTTTTGGCAGTTTGCTGGTCTGAAACATTCAGCTGGGTGCCTCAACCTTCCCATGAGAGGCGTTCCAACAAAATCACCCCAAGGCCAGACCATGTGATGCACAGAGAAACTGCAAAAAACCAAAGAGATACATGTTGAACTCTAGTGCACTTGTACGACTAGAGAAAGAAAAAGTACGTCTTGTATGGAAGGAGAAAACGTCTCCCTGAAAAGACCACGGCAACACAGGTTTGAGTTGCAAAGTTACATCTGAACAAACCTAGAACTGGAGATGTTTTTCTCTTAATAGAGAGCACAACTTTTGGTGAAAACTAAGCATGGCATATCAAGACAAATGCCTAATAACGGTCAAACAGGGTGGTGGTGTGATGATTTTGGCTTATTTTGGACCTGGGTACTTCACTGAACAGGTCATTGAGTCGACCACAAACTCCTCTGTGTACCAAAGTATTCTAGAGTCAAATGTGAGCCATTTATCTGACAGGTAAAGCTTGGCCCAAACTGGGTCCTGGAACAGGACAACGATCCCATGCACAGCACCAAATCTAAACAGAATAGCTGAAAAAGAACAGATTCAAAGTCGTCAACCTGACTGAAACAGGAATCACACACAAGAGAGCGGTGGATAAATTAATGCCGGAAAACGTCAATGAAGTGAAGCAACTGTGTAAAATTTGGTACAACGGGACAGATTAGTCATGTTACAGTGTTACCAATAGTTTTAATGTTCCCCAAGCCAGTTGGATCTTGCTAATAATTAGAGAAATCTCCGTACGTCCATCTGTTTGCCTTTTCCTTACCTATCTCGACTCCTGTTCATCTGATCCACCTCAAACCTAGCGGGGGTGTTTCTGGAGCTCGCAGTGTTCCTCTTGTTGTCTGCTGCCTGCCTTTTTGCCAACTGCTCAAACATTTCAGATCATTTGGATTAAAGTTTGGTCAAATACTTTGAATGGAGTCAGAAAAGCTACACTTTGTCCCGAATGGAGACATAAAATTTGCTCTGATCTGTAATGAGGAGCGACATCATTAGACAATATCATTAAAGGTGCTGAAAGAATTCTCAGTAGGGTTCATCACTACGTTGCACAATGGCATTTGATCTTTTGTCAATAGAAAAAGAGCTTTAAGATGAAGAAACTGTCTGATCCCGCAGGACAAGCATTACATCTTTTATCAAATTAGAAATTTCTCACCCTGTACCTTCATATCCAATGCTATATCTTGCACTGCTTTCCAAGCCCTTTTATAATCTTTTGGAAAGTTTATGTCACTCGTGTTCATTAGAAGCAAACTCAAATGTCTCATGCATCACTTCCTGGTAGATGGGAGAAGGCTGTGGATCAGGTGGATGTTCAGGTAATTACTGAGGTGGGAAATTTTCCAAGTAATTGGATAGGTGAGTAGCGAAGTTTGAAACAAAAATGATTGTTGGCTTGAATGGAAAATGCATCTACCAAAGCCGCAGTCTAATGGGGAGGATAGAAAGCTTTCCTGGGGAAATATTGCCATTATGGCCTCATATTTTAGTGAGTTTGATGTGAAAAGCGTTAGGTTTTTTTTTTTTTTTTTTTTTGAAAGCTAACTATGTAATGACTTAAAAAATGAGTTTTTCTTGTCATTCTTTCTTCTAAAGCAGGGGTAGGCAACTCCAGGCCTCGAGTGCCGGTGTCCTGCAGGTTTTAGATATCACCCTGAGTCAACACAGCTGAATCAAATGATTAGTTCATTACCAGGCCTCTGGAGAACCTTAACACATGTTAATGAGGTCTTTTAGCAATTTGAATCAGCTGTATTGGATCAAGGACACATCTAAAACCTGCAGGACACCAGCACTCGAGGCCTGTAGTTGCCTACCCCTGTAAAGGGTTACCCCTTTTATAGAAACCAATCAGAGTGGATGCCACATTCTACTTTAAATCAGATGCAGACGGTGGTCCACGCCACTCCTCTGGGAGGGAGAGAGAGGGTAGCAGTTGAGGCTCTTTTACTGCTAAAACTGTGCCATTAACTATTGCTTTGAACTCAACCGGAGCAGCTGCACAAATTTCTTATGCTGTCTTGTGAAAAGGTCATCACGGGCAAAAAAAATCAGTCATAACAGACTTCTGAGTGGGATTTTTTGGGTGTGTGGGCAAGCATGGACGTGCTAATGATCACTGATCTGTAGTGATTATGAGCCAAGCCAACTGTCTTTACCCATGTGTGCCCTCAGCAAACTAACGTCATGGGAAATCTGTGCTCTGTACTGGACAGAGTCAGTCTCTCTCTCATATATATATTATATATATATATATATATATATATATATATATATATATATATATATATATATATATATATATATATATATATATATATATATATATATATATATATATATATATATATATATATATATATATATATATATATATATATATATATATATATATATATATATATATATATATATATATATATATATATATATATATATATATATATATATATATATATATATATATATATATATATATATATATATATATATATATATATATATATATATATATATATATATATATATATATATATATATATATATATATATATATATATATATATATATATATATATATATATATATATATATATATATATATATATATATATATATATATATATATATATATATATATATATATATATATATATATATATATATATATATATATATATATATATATATATATATATATATATATATATATATATATATATATATATATATATATATATATATATATATATATATATATATATATATATATATATATATATATATATATATATATATATATATATATATATATATATATATATATATATATATATATATATATATATATATATATATATATATATATATATATATATATATATATATATATATATATATATATATATATATATATATATATATATATATATATATATATATATATATATATATATATATATATATATATATATATATATATATATATATATATATATATATATATATATATATATATATATATATATATATATATATATATATATATATATATATATATATATATATATATATATGTATATATATATATATATATATATATATATATATATATATATATATATATATATATATATATATATATATATATATATATATATATATATATATATATATATATATATATATATATATATATATATATATATATATACATGTGTGTGTATATATAAATATATATATGTGTGTGTGTATATACATATACATATATAGCATACATACACCTGTGCTGTATTAAGACGAATGATTAAATTCAGCTGTATTTCCTAGCTATATTATGCGAGCTTCCAGTAAATCCTTAACAGCCATAAACTGCTATCAGCTGTGGGAAAATGCAGTTTACAACCTGCTTATGTTTCACGAGAGCAAATCCACTGTCTGCATATCTGCACATTATCTTTATTTGTCATCGTAAAATGCCTCAGTAGCTTCTTATATTTTTATGGAGTGGCCTGTTTGAGCATGCCTGCCATTGTGGTGAAGAACCTAATACAGTAGTTTAGCATGCTTGTTCCTCTCCTGTAAAGACGACCAGCTGAACCAAAATATCTTTGCAATGCCAGGACAGCGGTGAGCTTTTGCGAGTGGGTTAAGAATAGATCGACAATGGGGCTCACGCCTGTCTTCTGTTTTCTGAGGACAGACGGTTGTCTGCAGGGGACAGAGGAAGAGGTAAGGTGGTGTGCTAACTTCACTCAGCCTTTCAGAAGCTTGGGTGATTCAGATTAATCTGATACAATTTTACCCGCAGGGACTGGGTGAGAGAATTGGAGTGTCATGCTGCCCACCTGGAAGCCAACGTGATCCTTTGTGGAAAGGGTAGAGGAGAGACAAGAAGTGGATAGGAAGTGGAGTGCTGACTCAATGATTTTAGCCTTTGGTCCGAAACTGGAGGACCTGACGATTTTGGAGGCCCTTGAGCACAGCAGACATGGCGGGATCAAGTGCCTCAGAGGTGCTTTTTATCTCTGTCAATCACAGCATCACTTTAATGGGTGAGTCGCCTCTAGTTTTGTTTTAAATTGTTATTTATGGCTTTAGATATTGCTGTTAAACTAAGGATCATGAGGGGTAATCTCAGTTTTTTCAGCGCTGATCGTATAATCACATTAATTTGTTTTCCTTTTCTTCCCCACAGGAAAGGTGTGGCTCATCGTGATGATCTTCCTCCGTGTCCTGATCCTCCTCTTCGCCGGTTATCCTCTCTACCAGGATGAGCAGGAGAGATTTGTGTGCAACACCATCCAGCCTGGTTGCGCCAACGTGTGCTACGATCTGTTTTCTCCCGTTTCACTCTTCCGCTTCTGGCTGGTGCAGCTTGTCATCGTGTGCATCCCTTACATCCTCTTTGTCATCTACGTGGTCCATAAGGTGTCCAACGCCCTCACGGTGGAGCTGAACTCCCAGAAACAAACCAAAGCCTTTCAGCTGTTCAGAATCCGACAGGAGCCGTTCAACAAGTTGCCTCTCGCGGTAGAGCAGCGAGGGTGGGCCCGGTTCTTCAGTGGAGCCTACATCCTCCATCTGATGTTCAGGACTCTGCTGGAAGCAGGCTTTGGAGCAGCTCACTACTATCTGTTTGGTTTCTACATCCCCAGGAGGTTTCTGTGCCAGCATGCTCCGTGCACAACCCAGGTGGACTGCTACATCTCCAGGCCCACTGAGAAGACTGTGATGCTCAACTTTATGCTCGGCATGGCCGCTCTGTCCTTTTTCCTGAATGTGCTGGATTTTATCTGCGCCGTCAAGCGCTCAGTGAGACAGAAGAGCAAGAGGAAGATGATGGTGGAGAAAATACTAGAAGAGGAGCAATGCTTCCTTTCAGCAGGAGGGGTGTCTAGGGGCAACGACCAAGAGCAGGAAGCACAAGACGGGCAAGAGGGGGGTTTCCGGAAGAGGAGAGGCAGCAAGGGGTCTTGTGGAGTAGGGAAACGCGATTTAGCTCAGGAACCTCCATCCATGGAGCGCTACTCTCTTCCTCGTTCTCTCGGCCCGCTGGGCTGCACCATGAACGGTAACAATGCCGAGTCGGTCTCCCAGGAGGAGGCTCCAGAAAGGGCCGGCAGCGAGGTGGCTCTCTGTCCCCTGGAGCCCATGGGGACGCCCAGATCTATTCGTGTTAGCAAACGGGGCCGACTCAAACCTCCACCCCCACCCAGACGTGACCTTGGTTTTCCCTCTGTGGGGCCATCTGCCCCGGTGGGAGATATTTCCACAGCAACAGCAATCTGTACCAGGAAGGTGGGCCAGTACACGCTGGTTGAGGTTGGCTGCAGCGCAGAGCTGCAGACGGGTGACAACGGGCAGGAGAAAAGATCCGAGTGGGTCTGACTTTAATACTGTTGGAACCATATGAAGCAACAACAATTTTACCACGTGACTGACCTGTCAGCCTGAGAAGAATCTATAATGGCATTACATTCACCAGACACCTTTGCCATGATTTTTTTTTATCATACCATCGGGCTGCATCTCCTTTTTGCAGCACTGGTCCAGTGATGCAAAGTGACAAGAATTCAGCAAATCTCTGAACAAAGCAAGTCAGGAATGACAGTGAACTCAAGCCCTAACTGTCATTCAGCAAACCCAATCCCTGAAACAATCTAAAAGAGGGCAGCACACCTGTTGTTTGTTTTTTTCTTTCTCCCCATGATGCTATTACCCCTTTTATAAACAAAGGGAGGCCCCACCCCACCTGACTGACTTTATTTACTGTGTCAGGGTCCCAGGGGTCAAAGCAGACACGAGCAGCCTCTGGGCGACCTTTTGGAACGAGAGAGTCGGGCCTAAATGAAAGGCAGTAATCTCACTAAGTTGCTGTTACCACACGTAGACGACAGAAAAGGATTCCTCCACAGCAGTGAAGGACACCGTGAAGGCCGATATAAGATCACAAAGCAATTATGCTCTCCCATAGGGGCTCTGTATTTATGGAGACAGCTTGTCACTCTATTTCAGGGCCTCGCGGAGCTTAGAAGGAATACAAACCTTAACATGGGCTGACACTAGAAATAGAGCACAGCGGAGCCCTGCAAAGGAGGACTGTGTGCTGCCCTTCAGGTTATCTGTGCTCAGCTTTGTTTTCCCTTTGATCAAAGCTCAGGTTAACGTGTGCCAAAACTAGCAAACTGCTGCGACACATATCAATCACAGAAATTATGATAACATGAAATGTGACCCTTTTTTTTTCTTCAACTCCCCAGGTGAATTCACATGGAGGTCAAGAGTCTCCCACAGTAAATCAGCTGCATTGCTCTTGATTATGTGTCGCTGTCGCTGAGGGGCCAGCCTTTGTGGAAATGGATAGCTCTTGATCTTTGTCCTCTTGTGGTTTTTTTGATGATGACAACAAAAGCTCCGACCCTCATTTCTCACCTAGCTACAGACTGCGACCACGGGGAGGGGAGGGTTCATCAGACCAACGTCAAAGGGATTCTTAACTCTTAATGTAAAATGATGCATAGTGAATCCTACAGTTCAAATATTTCACATTATAATCTTGTGTTTACATAGTGTGTCTGGAAAGTATTCACAACGCTTCACTATTTCCATATTTGTTCCAACATCTGAGTGATTGGGATAAAAGGGTCTTAGTCAGGGAGGTGACCAAAAACCTGATGGTCACTCGAGCATTGCTCTGCAGCACTCCACCTGTCAGGCTTGTATTGTAAATGGTAAATGGACAAGTTCTTATATAGCGCTTTTCTACTCTTTCTGAGCACTCAAAGCGCTTTATACAACTAATTCATTCACCCAATCACACCCATTCACACAAGCACTTTTTTCTGAGCTCTTAAGTGCTAAGTATCTATCATTCATACACTCCGATGGACACATCGGAGAGCAACATGGGGTTAGTATGCAGACTGGAGCAGCCTGGGTTAGTGGCTGACCTGCTCTGCCACCTGAGCTACAGGTGCAGTTTGCCAAAAGGCACCTGAAGGATGGTGTGATGAAACAAAGACTGAACGAAGAGCTGGACATCAGTCGATCAATGCCATGCCCACAGTGAAGTATGGTGGTAGCAGCATCATGCTGTGAGGATGTTTTTTGACAGCAGGAACTGGGAGACTAGTCAGGGTCGAGGTAAAGATGAATGCTGCCTTGATGAACTTGAACCTGATTCAACATCTCTGGAGAGTAATGAGAACGGCTGTGCACCGCTCCCCATCCAACCTGACGGAGCTGTTATTGCTTCCAAAGATGCTTCAACAAAGTATTGAGCACAAACTGCCAACGCTTATATACATGTCATGTTTTTGTCTTTTAGTTTTAATAGATATGCAAGAATTTCAAGGAAACGTTTCTTTTACTTTGTCATTATGGGGAATTGTGTGTAGACTTTTGAGGTGACATGACAAAATGTGGAAGAAGTGAAGCTCTGTGAACACTTTCTGGATGCACTGTAACATAAACATTGATTGCAATCACTGCCTTTTTTCCCTTTATAATATCAAATGAATTAATATCCAGTCAGTGTGGATTTCTTTTTCATGTGAGAATTCATGTTTGTGCTTTAAGCTTTTCTTAGATTTTTATGTTGCACTTGCTCATTAGCAGCTCTGATTTTCTATTAAAATTGTGATGAGGCTGAAGGCAAACAGCACTGTATTGTTCCTCCTTCCCAATGTGCTGTATTCGCTGCACCAGCACTGTACTCTGAAATCTTGCTGCCCTCCAGTGACGCAGAATGTGAAATACTGCCTTGGTGTACGGTAATGTCAAATGTGCTTATGTTTTTTTCCCCGAATTCCCAGAGCTCTAGGCATGCTGTTCATTTTCAGTTATAAAACCACATTATTGTACTGAAAGAGTAGGAAAAAACAAATTACTTCTGTTTTCATTGATTATCTCAAAATAGCTTGTTTTACAGATATTTATTTTGAAAGACATAAAATTAGTAGTTACTAAAACTACTCCCTACCTGAATATACCTGAGTATACCGTACACCACACTGGACCATTAGACTTGCTACAGTTATGTGAAACGTGTATTATCATAATGTCCCCTTTTGTGCCTTTTTGTGCTACTGTGAACATTTAGTAGCATCCGCTGCAATGAAACATTGAAATGTGAAAGTGGCTTTTTCTTCTTTTTGTTTGCTACTACTGTTGTCTCAAAAAATAAAAAGCTAATCAAAGGAATCACATAAAAATATTTCTTGATTTGAAACATTTTACCAGCGTGTAAATAATAAGCCTTCAGCCATGTAAAGTGGTAGATACTGGTGCTGGAAAGACTGTCTGATGACCTCTTAAGGAATTTTAGGTTGGGGGAAGCAGTCCATGCAGAGGATTCTGGGAGAAATAAAGTGCACAATGGAAACACTGGGAAAGTGCATTGGCATGCCATCTGTGGGTGCGTGTACTGCAGCTCCTCCTTACAGTAGGCACTGCTAGCAGACTGTTTATTATGAAATGTTCTGTTCCACAGCAGTGAGTCAAATATGCTGGTGTTAAATCTGCCACAGGTACAGCCGTGAGTCTGTGGGTTATGTTTCACAGTCAGGCTTTTGATGGGTTTCATTTGGTACTCATGACGACTCTACTGATGATTTCATCAATGCGGTTATTTGGAGTTTAAAAGAAAACTTTAGGACTGCAAATGGACCTTTTTCCTTTTCCACTGGTAATCTTGATTGGAAACTTCCCACTGTCCTTCATTTAGGTCTTTAAGAACATTCGATTGGGCGTATCCACTGTAGCACATCCAAATATTTCTTATTATAAAGCATCTCGGACAAAAGCCTTACGCCTCTTGTGAGTACAGAGCACAAAGAGACCAGTCCCCAGGCAGCCGTGAGATTTTACACAATCAGAACAATCTGCCCCTCTGTCTCCAGCGAGACAATGATGGCTTCTGTTTTTGGGAGGTCAACTCATCTTCACTTTGTGCACTGAGACTACACCCAACACCTTACTCACTGCCCTCCTGTTCCCTGTGAGACACAAACACAAAGTAAAAGCAGCTTCACTGTCCCGCTAACTGCCTGACACACATTCAGCTGTTGGAAAAGAGGGATCAAGACACTTACAATGACAGAAAACAGCATGCTTTACAGGCACTGTAGTAAACAGAAACTGAAAAAAAAAAAATGATGAAAAGCAAATGTGTATTTTCTATCATTTTCCCTTTCATCATGATGCATAAAACCCAAC
This sequence comes from Oreochromis aureus, assembly GCF_013358895.1. Classification (NCBI taxonomy): domain Eukaryota; kingdom Metazoa; phylum Chordata; class Actinopteri; order Cichliformes; family Cichlidae; genus Oreochromis; species Oreochromis aureus. Next base: position 8,456,466 of record NC_052950.1, read on the forward strand.
AATCTATTTAGCTATAAGCTTACAGCAAAATTAACCCTGTGAAGCTTCAACCATTTAATAATTGATTCAATTTGTTTAAAATTGTAGCATTTATTGAACCTTCAGATAATAAAAAAAATAAATTAATAAATTAAACAACAGTTCGTTCAATTTGTAGCATTTGTTTTTTTGCTACATCCTTTGCTACAATAGCAAAGTTTGCTACATGTTCAATTTATTGCTAAAAATTTAAGATGCAACTTATTCAGGCTATTGGGATAAATAAAGGTAACACTTTATAATACAGCCACTGAACAAGAGCATAATTAACCTGTAATTAAATGGAATTTTAACATATTTCATTTGAAATTATAATATAATTACCTACAAATACTTAAAGGTGGGCACACTTGAATAATAAAGTATAATAATACGTAATAAGAAATATTTATACTTTAAGGAAATTTAAATACTGTGAAGTAATTTCAAGTAGTGTGGTTTTGTGGTGATTTTGCTGTAAACATGAGCAATATTTCCCCATCTTACATCATAAATGATGCGGCCAAGTCTAACTATTTTTTCCCTTTTCACAATCACTGTTCAACACAACTTTCAAGACGAGTGCACAAAAACGAAGTATCACATTTTCTGTAAAGACACCTGGGAATGAGGTAGGTTAATCCGCTCCATAATACGGCCTGTGCCTTGAAAAGTACAGCGTAGTTTTATTTGACAGCTTCCTGTAAAATAGCAGAATTCAGGCACCACTTCAAATGACGTATGCACTGATTAAATATACATACTTACAAACTATTTAAATGAACTTACAGTATAATGAGTTCTTTGTTTACATTATAACTTATTCCAGTGTACCTACCTGTAAGTATTTGCAGGTAAATACAATAACATTGTCATTTTAAGTAGAAAAATTCAGAGGAATTACAGCCTTAGTCACAGGCTAATGTATCATATGTGATGCACTTGGCTTTACAGGGTTGAGCATTTTCTGTGCTCTGTCATCGACAGGGTGCATAAAAACCTAAACCTCAGTGTGGAGTCAGTCTGTCTATGAGGAACCACCTCAGGGTCGTACAGTCGACAATCCACAGTTACACAAAAGAAACAACTAGGACTCTATTATAATACAGGAAATACAATGTAAACAAAAGCACAGAGTGTGTGTATTTAAGATGTATTCTTTCATGGTTACTCAGACTAATGCATCAATAAATATAAAAGGATTAACAAGAACTTTATTTGAACAGAGGCTGATGTGGAGCAGCCATGAAGTAGGATGAAAATGCATCGTTTTATAATTTATCACTGTTTTCAGTTTGACCTGCTCAAGACATTTCTTGAGTGTTAATTTGTGCTCCTTTGTGTCTTTTGTGTTAAATATGTCACAGTAAAAAAAAAAAAAAACTAAGAAAGGGAAATCTGTAGTGTACCAGCAGCAGGACAAAAGAGTACTCCTAGCTGATGGCTCCCTCAAGTGTACACAGATGGGTATTACATTAAGAAGTAACAAAATTGAAGCATATGGAACATAATGACTAGTATTTCTGCTGATCACAGCATATATACTGACAGATACTGTGTCCCCTAAACTCACAATACATGTGACTTTCATCATGCTTAAAAAACAAAACCTGAACTGTGCTGATTCAACAATAAAGAACAGAGCCTGGCTGATCTTTGTTAGATTTATCACTGGTGCTGAGCGCCTTTGGTTGGGCTGAAGGTTCGCCCCTGCTGTGCCCGTACCCAGAATGAATCTGGAAAAACAGTCGGTTCTTGGGATGAAAGACGTGAAGCACTGAGGGGAACACAGAGTTCTGCTCCTACTGTGTGTGTGAGAGAGAAGGACAAGGTGGAGGGTCAGCAGCTTTAACATTAATCTTAATGGGTCACAGAAACCTGAGGTCACTGTTATTCTTTATGCATAGAAGGATACACCCAAAGAGTTTTATTGCTATTGTTCAACATTCACCGGCAAATATAACCAGGATTTTTCTTTTAAGGAAAAACAATAGTTGCTGGCTTTATATTCACAAAAACCAAGTGGGATCACATGTGTTAGTGCTTAAGAAAAGACATTTTTAATGCAAATCTAACAAAAAATAATATTGGGCTGATTTGTCTGTCGAAAACAGCCAATACAGATCACAAGATGCTGTCCACAGCTGCGGCGTGTCGTCTCTCTGTGCTGAGATTAAACATAAAATCTTTACCCAAGTGTACCAGCAGGATCGATGGTATTAAAAAGCATGACCTGCCCAGCACCCCTCCGCTCTCCTCTGTCTGCCTTTCATCAAATGCTGCCATTAATATTTGATAAGCAGCAAGTCAGAATGTTCCTCCTGGCTGCAGAGAGTGATCAGGAAACAAGACAATTCAATCAGAGGGAGCGAGAGTGAATGATTGGATTTCCTCACCGTTTGAGGGATTTGATTCTTATCAGATTTAAGTTTGCTACCATTCTGCTCCAGTGGAGCTCAGGGATGCACTGAGAATAAAGAGCCCCGAAAAGAACAAATAGGTAGCCTCGAACGGCTGAAAGTACACATTTAACTCAGACACGACCTGCACTGTATCCTCCTCCATACCTTACCATACACTGAATGCACCTAAAAGACATTCTATGCAGCAAACAGGGTGCAACATGATAATGACAATGTGTATATAACAGCCAAGCCAAAACCTGCTTCCTTAAGCACCTGGAAGGCTGGATTGTGAAGGCAAATATGTGGGGATGTTGTTTAATGGTGTATAGTACCAGGTTTGAGAGGAGAGGTATAATTAAAAATGGTCTAACATTAACTTGTATCTTAGACGTTTCAGGTAAAAGAGATAGAGCTAAGTGCTTGTGAGTGATTAGGACTACAATTCAAATTGAGTATTGGGATAAATCTTATCTTGTTCTCAGTTTAACCATATGTGGTTATCTAACTCCGGAAACATTTCAACCTGTGACTCCCAACCAAGGACTACAGAAGCTGAGGTGTATGTGGAAAAAAAAATTAAAATTAAAACTATGTGGTCCTGATGAAAACTCAAGAGAAAAGTTCATTAAAAGTGAATGATAGGTTCACCACTAGTGCACAAAAAGTGAAATGGTGAAAATAATTAAATAGTCATAACTTGCTGAACGTGTGTGAAATCCTAAGCTGGACAAATTAAACTTAGCTAAACATGATGTATCAAGTACTGAAATACTATAGTTTGCTAAAATTATGAATAACAAATTGTAACTAGTTTGCAAAATATTAAGGGGCTTAAATTGCTAAAGTTTGAAATGATTAACCGTTGAAATGGATAAGCTAACATTTTGAATGAAGCCAAATGTTTAGATTGTTTGGTAGAAGTTCAATTGAAGCTGCTTAATTATGATGAACAAACAGTTAAAATACAGTGGCTTGCAGAAATTATGCATAAATAGATAATAATTTGCCAGTGCGTGATTAGGACCACAATTCACGTGAGTATTGGGATAGGCCTTCTCTTGTTCTTAGTTTAATAATTTTGATTAGCTCTGAAAACATTTAAGCAGTGACTCCCAACTTGCTATCAGGGGTATGTGGAAAGATTGCCGCAACTATTAGTTATTAAATATGAAAAAAAGACTCAGCATACCCTAACGTTAACACTAAGCTATTTTTCGGTAAATGATAAATAGACCACTAGTGAAAAAAGTGGCAAAAAGATAGTAAAAAGAAAAAGTTATAACTTGCTAAACATGTAGCTAACAGTTGACATGACTAGCTAACAGTGGGGACAAATTAAGCTGTTAGCTAAACATTATGTATTGACAGCTAAAATACCATAATTTGCTAAAATTAAGAATAAAAACTTTTGATTGAAAAAATATGTGTAAACAGTTGTAAATAATGCTAAAAGTATGGCTAGCCTAGCAGTTAAACTGTTAAGTAACATTACTGGCTAACAGCTGAAATAGCAAGATAAGGTTTGAATAACTGGAACTGTTGAAAATGATGAACTACAAGTAAAAATGAAGATGTTTGCCAGACAAAACGGATCAACATGTGAAACTGGATGACATGTAATGAAATGAAAAGCTGTGAAATGGAATAAGCTATTAATTTAACTGAGAAATAACGATATTTATGGAACCCAGATCTATGTTCAAATGTGTCACTGATGATAAAGATGAACCTCTTTCATCTGACTGTGAGCACTAATTGTGGAAACATCTAATCTTTATTCTAAAATGAGTAGCAAAGGATGACACCACAAATACAGATACTGTATGTAAGGTTGCGCAGTGCTGTTTTAACCACTAGATGGGGCTGCAGAGCAGGTCCATTGCTGAGATGCTGGCAGGCTGAGAGAGCTGCAGCTCAGCACTGTTTGGATAAGATAAACACCAGAGAACCAAGCGGAAAGACTGAAAGCAGCCGTGATTATTCATGAAAATAAAACAACAAACGATTTGGAGCATTAAACTGAAATGTGAGATGGAGGGGCACTGTGTTTACATTTGATATAACCTTTTTCAAACTTAACTATACCACCAAATGTAACATTTCATGCCTCCACACAAACATTAACACTACTCAGAGCTATGCCAGTTTTGTAAAAAATGACCACAATGTAAAGAGACCACTGCCCATCTTGAAAAAAGTTACTTTCAACTTCAAACTTTATTATCTTGTTCTTCACTGAGAGCAGGGATCATTAGGCTGGCAGTGATGCAGGATTTATAAAGCTGACTTACACTGCCAGCAGATGCATGTCCACGCTGCATTTACAGTGTGAGTGTAGAGGAATAAAGCAGGAACAAAGCAGTCACTACAAAGCCCACTGTCACCATTGACCAGCAAATCAAAGGCATGTCTACGCTGGGTTACAGTGTATCATCTTATGCCAGCGCATTGGGTTAATTGGGACCAAACCAGATAGATACATTTGTAGCAAAAAAAAGAAGAAGAAGAAAAAAAAGCCTCGATTAAGGGGCCTTAAGATGTGAGATCATGTGAACAGACCACCTGTGGGGCTTTCATTGAGATTTCAATATCATTCATGTCAAGGCCCCTGCACTCACTGACACAGCTTGAGCTGAGGGAGAAGATGTTTCAATTGAGACCTCTGCAAAAAAAAAAAAAAAAAAGCCAAACACAAGACGCAGGGGCTCTGGCAGGTTTCAGCTCTGACAACCCCTCCCAAAAAAGCAAGGGGGTCCCAAAATGCTCTTTCAATTGTAGGCCGTCCATCAAAGCATCCAAATGGGGACGTTTAGGGGGAACCTTGGCACATCAGACAGACACTAGTAATACACACCACCTTTATTCTAGGCTGTTAAAAAAAAAAGAAAGAAAGATCAAAGTTTCTCCAGATGAAAAGGGTCCGTTCCCTGCATTTATACCCCCCCATTCACCCACTCCCTCTTTTACCAAATTAAGAAAGCAGGCTTCGGCAGGCATGTGAAGAGGACTTTAACAATTATGGAGATGCTCCAACTCAACCCCTGCCTCTAATTACCGGTCTCTGATGGTTAAAAGGGCTTCCTTTTTACCCGGGACTCTCAAAAGCTGCCATCATCAACATGGTGACCATAAGGAACCACGAAAAACAAAAAAATAAATAAAATAAAAAAAGATATAAGCCTGCACAGACTGGCACACAGAAATCCTCAAAAGCACTGCACAGATATTGAGATTTATCAAATGGTTTTATTGTCAAAATAAAGGTCATATTTGCTTTCTTCACAAAAAGAAACATCTACACTTTATACAAATTTACAATATTTTATAAACTTTTCTTTTATACACATATGTACACGTTTTTTCTCTGTTGTTGTTTTTACAGAACTTTTATATAAATACATTTGTAATTACAAAATCAACGACTCATTTAAAAAAACAACAAAACTATTGGGCACTGTTAAGGCTTAATTTAAACCATCTTTGACGAGATTGGAGATTATACAACGTTATCTGGCACTGTGTAGAGAAAATAGCAATAAAAATCCCCCCCCCCCAAAATGCTCTTTGTGTGAAGCTGGTTAGAAACAAAACCTCTGCCCCCAGCAGGTAATGGCCACACTGTGTAAAAAGCCTCATTCTGTACCTCTAATACATATAAACAGGACGGGGGGCGTGTGTGGGGGTTAACCTGCGTGAATGCCAGGTACATTGTTCCAACCAATTCTCAGTTCATTACGATGCAAATTGCTCGACACCTGGAGTGATGGGTTATCTCCCAAAACAATTAGCAGTTCCCATAAGCTGCTTTTAGTGAACCCCCCACCCTCTCCAATTCAAACCTGGGACAGTGGCATCTGCTTGGGGCAAGACACAGAGCTGGCTGTGCCCGACCTCCACGTCAGTCCGGTGCTCACGTCGCTGTACATGGAGCCGCTGGTGCCTTTGCTGCCCCAGCAGCACCTGGTGCAGAAAGTTCTCCAAGAGTCCAAAGTTTTTCCAGACCAGATCCACACCCCGGACGTAATGCCCACTAGAAGGCACATAAAGTATTTCAGCATAAAAACGGCATAGTCCGGAGTCCTGCGGTCCCGCTCTAATAAACAGTTAAAGCAGTTGTGCGTGATCTCCCAGCTCTGTCTGTTGTGCTGCTCGTAAAAGTAACAGGCCACTATGATAGTGGCGGGCACCGTGTAGAGCACCGTGAAGATGCCTATTCTGATCATCAGCTTCTCGAGTTTGTCAGTTTTGGTGCCGCCCTGCTTGATGACGCTGCGGATCCTGAACAGCGACACAAATCCAGCCAGCAGGAACATCGTCCCTATGAATAAATAAATCACCAAAGGCGCGAGGACGAATCCCCGCAGGTTGTCCAGGTTCTGGTTCCCCACGTAACAGATGCCAGCCACCGAGTCTCCATCCACGGAGCTCAACGCCAGGACCGCGATGGACTTCATGCTGGGGATGAGCCAAGCGGCCAGGTGGAAGTACTGAGAGTAGCTGGCGATCGCCTCGTTGCCCCACTTCATCCCGGCCGCCAGGAACCAGGTCAGGGAGAGGATGACCCACCAAATGGAGCTGGCCATGCCGAAAAAGTAAATAAGGAGGAAGACCACGGTGCAGAGCGCGGGGCCGGTCGTCTCGTAGTGGATGTGCTCCACGTCGAACTCCCGGTTGCACGCCACTTTCTCGTGCCCGGCGATCAGCCTGACGATGTAGCCGACCGATACGAACATGTAACATGCCGAGAGGAAGATGATGGGTCTCTCCGGGTACTTGAAGCGCTCCATGTCGATGAGGAAAGTAGCCACGGTGGCGAAGGTGGACACAAAGCACAGCACTGACCAAAGTCCGATCCAAAAAGCGGTGAACGCTCTTTCGTCGTGCGTAAAATAGGGATTGTGGCACGGCATGGCGCAGTTGGTGATCTGCCCCGTCTTGACCCGGTTGTACAGCGGGTGCCGTTCCGTGTTCACCGGCACCATGGGCTCCAAACATGTGCATCCCGGCTCGCACGGAGCGGCGGGCGGCTTGTATTTCCCCGGCGTGCCGGGTCTGCCGGGCTTATTTTTCGGCGGATTGTAACCCTTACCTGGGTGGTTGGTGGGTTTGGAGAGTACCGGGGACGCTGTAGTTGAATCGGTTCTGTTGTAGTCCATGCACAGCGTGTCTGGGTTGCCCTGCACCGGCAGCAGGTCGCACCTCATCCTGTCCGGCCAGGGAAATCCGTACTGCCTCATGAGAGGCGCACAGCCGGCCCGAGCTCTCTCACACACGCTCCGGCACGGGGGGAGAGGTTTTTTGTAGTCCTCCAGGCAGATCGGCGTGTACATGCTGCAGAGGAAGAACTTCAGGTCCGGCGAGCACTGGATCTCAACCAGAGGCCAGAACTGGTGCACCTCCAGTCCCGCCTCGTCCTGCGTGTCGTGGTTAAACTGGTTGGGCATGTACGTGTAGTTGTAGCCGATTCCCTTGCACAGAGGCACGGCTATCTCCTGGCAGGTGATCTCCTTGGCTGTGGTGCAGCTGGATCGCGGAAAGAGAACGAGCGAGAGGAGCAGATAAATCCCAAACAGGTCCATCTCTCCGGCGCGTCGCGTCCCTCTCTTTCTGCTCTGGCGCAAACGGCGATAAATCCTCTCAGGCGTCTGCTTTCGCCTCCAGCCCGGTTAGATGCTGCGCGGCGATCCCATCTCGCTTCTCTCGGGATCTTGCATGGAGTTGCGAGCAATGTGCAAGCCGTGTTTACTTTAGGCTGAGGAGGAGCAGGAGGAGGAGAGAAAGGAGCCTACAGGGCGGCGAGCGGAGCTCAAGATGGCTGAGAGGAGAATCCAGCTTCTTCTTCTGGAAGCTGCTGTCAGTATCCAAAGGGGAAAAAAAGAAAAGAAAAAAAAAACAAGTAATGTCCGATCGTTGCACGCGGGGGGAACGTGGGCCTCCTTTCTTTCTCCAAAACACAGCGACCACATTCAGTCGGCTTGTCCCACCTCTCTCCCGGTTCCCATACAAAACATCAGCTTGTGGACGAAGCGGTGCCGATATATACGAGAGCCCGGCTGAACACACCCCCGGAGCCCCTGCTCCTATCACAGAGTGACAGGGGCGGGGCTTCCCAGCTATCACTCAAGCTTCCTTACCTAAAGTCTTACATAGCTCATAATCAGAGAAGTGTCGCCAGTTGTTTTGTGACTCCGGGTTCAGGACAGTGATACTCGAAGTTACCGAGAGCCGCGGATCCTCGCACACTGAGACCAAACAGACATATTTTAAAAATGAATGAAGCCACCTGCGTGACACAGTTGTGCACCTTGTGTCCTTTATTTGTCATTTTTACGAACTTCCCAGAGCTGCTAGTGCTCTCCAAACAAACTCTCTTTACGCAGTAAAGTCAAAAGAATTCCACAACAAGCACAAAACAAGAGCGTTAACACACATTTCAAAAATCACTCCAGCGTTCACAGTCGTGTAACTTTCCTTCAACACACCACCTTTGATAGCGTCACGACAACAGTTAACACGCACACCAGGCGAGGCGAGGATGCCTCTGGCTGCAGATGATTGTGTCTGCTAGAGAGGGGCCGGTTTGGTAAATTGGCTAATTTGCGCATGATAAGACTACCCAGGGAGCTGTCTGTCCTTGTGAAAAGCTGTTTTATTTTTTAAATGAGGTGCTAATGTTTCGTTTAACGGCTCGCACAGAGCTCCGCGGGAGGCGTAATTGCGCGAGGCAAAGACCGGGCGGCATGAGCACGCTGAGACAGTGGCAGAGCCCTCATATCAGTGTTAACATGATTGTCGAGCCTGTCTGGGGATGGGGGTGTCTCTGTAGTAATGTGACGCTAATCTCATTGTAGTGAATCTTTTTCTTCTTTTTTCTCTCTCTCCGCACACAGTTTCTGTTACTTCTCTAAAGACTTGCTCCACATCAAATCACATGCACTGCACAGAGGAGAGTGCTCAACTGTATACAAGGTAGGCAAACTTAATGCTCCCTCACACATCAGTGCATGAATGAAAGAAGCTCCTTTATGTCAGAGCACAACCTCCTGCAAGCGCTGACATTGTGTCCAAATAAATACCAAATATATTTGCAAAATATGAACAAAAATCCACACTCGGGTCGTTACATTTAACATGACAGCATCAAGATTAAATGTTAAATATGTTGGATTTAAAGCTAGATAGGGCAGGTTTCGGATGTTCTTGCAGGAGATGAACATTGGAATCCCCCATCTGATGACACTTCACTCTGAAATGCACCACAAGACAAAGACCTCTGTAACATTTAGGAAGCTGGTTTTTTTACATTCCTGTGACTTCCGCTGATGTGCAGTTTAATTTAACCATCACATCATTCTAACCAACTGTCCAGAAGATGGAAAACCGCACAGCTTCTGTTAAAAAAGAAAAAAAAAAAACCCCAAAGAGGCAGGCAAGGCTAGACATGTGATCGGCACATCTGCTCGAAACTCGATCTCCATCTCACCAACAAGGGAGATGTGCTTTTGAGTTGGCATTTTTGTCACACACACACTTCCAGCAAGAGTTTGAGTGTTAAAAAGTGAATGTGTGGTCTCACTCTTTTTTTTAAAGCATCATCTTCCCAGTTTCCCATCCGAGTATAATGCAGCGTTGTGTGTGTGCTGGGACTGGTGTGTGGTGGTCATGGTGTTGGAGTTTATTGTGTTTGGAGTGGAGCCAGGTCTTTATCATTTGAGGCAACTTTTAAAAAAATACACACACGCACACATGGACTCGACTCACTGAAAGGATAACATAAGCCTGGGTGAGCTGAGCATCAGGAGAACACAGACTGATTAAGTGAGTCGCCGGTGTGAGATAACAAGGAAGGAGCTCTGTAAATGGCTGTTTGCTTTTGATTAGGAAACAAGAGTTGAGCTGGTCAGCTCTGCAGAGGTATGTGAGTGTACGTTTGTGCACACGATGGACGGTGTGGTATTTCCCAATAATAAACTCTGGAGAAAGAAAAAAAGAAAAAGGGCACGTAATAAAAAAAGGGAGTGAGGGTAAGGTGCTGGTCACAGTGTGGGAGAATGATGGAGGGAGCAGAGGGAGGATAGATGAGGGTGAGAGAGGGCGTTGTGGACAGAGATAATGATTTACTCTGAAGGAAGTGCACTCGTGTCCTGTTTGCAACGCTGGGCCGCATGCTGTGAGAAAATCTCCCCGCCGCCACACCGAAGCCTTGAAAAAACACTCTGTGACCAATGAATAAAATCCACAATCATGTCAAGATCCAGAGTTAATGCGTGCAGTTTAAAGCCTCGCTCTGTCTGTCAGTGTCAAGTGCTGCCGCTGAAGAAAGGGAGCCCATCGAGTGTGACTGCTTGCCAAATCCTGGACTTACCTCAGAGATGGTGAGACGGAGATATGCTAATGCAACTTTATCTTGTAAAGGAAAGCTTCAAGGAGATTTAGCCAATCTGCTGGACACAATTCCAAGAGCCTTGGTGGCATTTAGCGGGCTCGCGCTAACCCGGGGCTGCTTGTTAAGACTTCATTAGCTGTGTTTGCTCAGGCCTCTTCTTTCCAAAGAGGTGGAGGAGGGCTCCCCAGGCTCCAGCACCGGCCCCACTCTAGCCCCTCCATATGGGGCTTGTTTGCTCATGGCTGGCCTGGTAATCACTTTCAGGTGGAGCTGGAGGAGACGGAGCAAGGCTGAGGGGATTTTGGAGAGAGCTGGACACCATGCTCCCAGCGCCTGCCACTGACCCCCCCCCCAGTTTCCACCGGGGCACTCCTGAGGTGACAGAGTGTGCAGCGTGTACCCTGTGAATTAACTCACCTAGGGCCCATTACCTTAACAAACACAGCCGGCCCCTCTAATCAACCTACTGCTGGGAGGACAGAAGGCTCCTGTAAATCCTTCCCTGTGGCCCCTCTCTGTGGGTGAAGGGTGAAAACTATCAAATAAGTGAGAGAATCACAACTTGTATTAACAAGACACCACAAGGAAACTTTAGAACTGCATTTCCTGCTATAGTTCAATTATATTTATACGCCCTGACAGCCTGCGATGTGATTTTGCTGAAAGACAAGAGACAACCGACGCAAAAGAGCCAAAAGATGTTCGCACTTTAAAGGCAGGAGTCGCACTCTGCAGGGACAAATAGTTCCAGTGAAAGCTTTTCATAGAGTGGAAAGAGATCCTGCTGTATATGTGCACATGTTTAAAGCTTTTAACCCCATAAACAAAACTTTTTCCTAACAAGAAGCACTCAGAGAGAGGAAACCTCCACCAGTGCAGCTCACTCTGTGCAGCATACTTTAAGTTTGTACCGCAGTAAAAACAAGTGCAGGCTTTTGTTATTTATAAACCCATGTTAATATACTTAACATACTTGAGAGGTCAAATGTGACATATTTAAATCTTTATGCAGTACTTTCTATATGTTGACAACACACAGCACACTTGTAGACTTCAAGACCTTTTTGAATGTGAGCCACATTTGAATGGACCCCACTCTACACCCCTAAAAATGTTTTATTAGAATTTATACAAAACCTTTCGAGCTGTTGTGCTTACAGACAGAATGATGACACACACACACACACACACACACACACACACACACACACACACTACCAAAAACATGACCTCCTTGTAGGTAACGGGGCACAGTTGATAAAAGAGCAGAAATGATCATTACTGCATTACAAATGAATTATAATAAATAACGACAGCTTTTTGGGTTGCCAGGTTGTGTCAGTAACATTTTTTAACTGGACAAATAAACCCCCCTTTTTTCTTGAAATGATTAAAGACATTAACATTTACATCTGCAGACACGATGGCCTATTAGAAAACATTAGCGTTTATTTTTAGCCTAACCACATTTGGTTGATGTCCAAAGCAAACCACATCTTAAAACTTGCATTAGCATTCCCCTACCTCCATCCTTCATGAGAAAGTCTTTGATGTCTTTGATGTGTGACATATCTCTCACAGGACAGCGACATTATAATCACACACAGCAACCTAAGGGATTTTTCTCATCTCGGTAGATTAAAATTTGTAAATACTATTTGGCTACAATATCTCTATGATTTCAAAAAAAGTGGAAAGTAGTTTATTAGCTAATAACAGATGAATTTATTGCACCTTCTATAATATTTAAAAATAGTACACAAACCTGCTGTATAAATGTCAGTGATGGCTAAATGGTTATGTGATTGGGGCATCTGTAACCATCCTAAACTGTAATCTGATCCAATACGGTTGCTATTCTTTGACCCAAAAAGTGAAATCGAGTACAAGGTTGTAAATCTTTAAAACTGTAAAATTCTGAGGTAAAACAGATTTTCCCCTTCCTCAGCTAATTAAAAGTCCAGTGTTGTCTCTGTGAGATGGCTCTGTACCATTCTCCTGCAGCCAAAGAACTTGTTTGGCTTCTGTCCCTCAGCCAAGTGAGTGTGTGTGTGAGTTATTGTTTGGTGTTCTAAGCCATCCCATGGAACGAGAGTCTGGCCAGCCAGCAGAGGTCTGCTGCTGGCTGCTGTCACACCTGATACTTGACACTCCTGTTAGATTTATCTCCCCTCTTGTAAAACAGCCTGCGACTTGCTCTTTCCATCCAGAAAGGTAAGTGAGCCCACAGAGAATTCTCCTACTCTGGCAACACCCGCACACACACACACACACACACACACACACACACACACACACGCACAAACACAAGCCTATATAATAGCGGGAGGGGATGTTTTTTTTAAACCCTGGGTGTAACCAGAGATGAGGCCTGCGCGCCGGGGACGACACATGGGTGACACTTAAGCAGGTAGACTTGCCATCTGGTTCCAGCACGTAGGGTGGAACACTTGTCTGTGGTTCCTGGAGGTGATAATTTAATTTTTTTGTGCTCGGTGTCCTGTCGCTGTTGTTGTTGTAGTAGTAACACACAGTAGACCAGCGGCCCGGTTGCTTCGGGGCCGATTCTGACCGCGCTGCAGGGGGGGTCGCAGGGGTCACAGTGTGTCTGCCTTCAATTCTACGGGGAGAGAAGACGAAGCGATTCCTGCTAATTAACTTGTCTCATTAATATTCATGCAGTCTTTGAGTACGTCCTGGTATATGTCTACCTGCGGCCCTTTAACCTCAGCTCAAAGTTTGAGTGTGTCTTCATGTCAGCTGCTATAAGCTAAAAAAGCATTGTCTGTGGAAAATCTCAGGATGTCATGTTGAGCTCTATCACCAGGCACAGGAAACCTGACATTACTGAACAGAACTAATTTTGCCTGATTCTTGCACAAGCGCACAATGCCATAATTCAAATATAGGAGTTTGAATTTAGCAAATTCAATTCAGTTTTATTTGTGTAGCATGAAATCACAACATCAGTCACCTCAAGGTATTTGCTCTGTAATGTAAAGACCCTACAATAATACAGAGAATACCCCAACAATCAGATGTCCCCCTATGAGCAAGCACTTGGCGACAGTGGGAAGGAAAAACTCCTTTTTAACAGGAAGAAACCTCCTGCAGAACCAGGCAGCCATGTGCTGTGACCGGTTTGGGGTGAGGGGAGGGAGACAGGAAAAAAAAACATGCTTTGGAAGAGAGCCAGAGTTTAATAATTAGTAATGATTAAATACAGTAGTGGGGTATAAACACACAGGGAGAGAAAAGAGTTGAATGAAGAAACACGTGACTCATCTGTGCATTATGGGAAGTACCCAGCAGGGTAAGCCTATTGCAGCCTAACTAAGGGAGGATTCAGGGTCACCTGATCCAGCCCTAACTATAAGCTTTATCAAAAAGGAATGTTTTAAGCCTGATCTTAAAAGTAGAGATAGTGCCTGTCTCCCAAATCCAAACTGGAAGCTGGTTCCACAGAAGATGGGCCTGAAAGCTGAAGGCTCTGCCTCCCATTTTACTTTAAAATACTCTAGGATCCACAAATAAGCCTGCAGTCTGAGAGTGAAGTGCTCTGTTAAGGTGATATGGTACTATGAGATCTTTAAGATAAGATGGGCCCTTGTATGTGAAAAGCAGGATTTTATATTAGATTCTGGGAGCCAGTAAAGAGAAGCCAATGTGGGAGAAATATGTTCTCTCTTTCTAGTCCCTGTCAGTACTCTTATTGCAGCATTTTGGATCAATTGAAGGGTTTTCAACATGTGCACAGTTGAAAGTAAAATGCACAGGACTGATTTGTGTTCCTTGTTACCTCCTGAAGAGCTGCTGGTGTCCCATTAGGGCAGAAAGTGCGCATGGGTTCTTGAAAATCCATCAGAGAACATCCAACCCAGAAAAAAGTAGTAATCTTTAAACTTAGAAATAAAGTAAATCTTTATTTGCTGGTAATGGCATGCCCACACACTAAATCTACACAACTTACCATATTTATCTATTTAGCATGTGCAGATAAGCTTTTGCCTAGATAGCTGTGCCCTGAAGTGGCTGCATGGGCAAACTGTCATGCTTACACGTTAGTTTGGAGTAATTTAATATTTCCTGTTCAGTCTTCAATATGCGGATTTCTGTGAAAGCAGTCCCAGAGCATAGCTCCAAAGGCTCTTCAAATATCTGTGGATGCTCGCACGGCATTTTCCTTCCTCACTTTTCGTCTCAGTAGCACCACGTCCCCACCTCCCTCCGTCTCCATGTGTGGCGTACCAAGAAACAGATGGCGAGGGCAAGGATGACCGCCAGACAGAAGGAGGGAGAGAGTGAGAGGCAGAAAAACGACAAGGTAGGGAAGCAGGAAACTGTATCCAGAAGGTGAGAGACGGAGAAGCAGCGAGGTAGCAGATGTGTAAAACACAAATGACCTTGCAGAGTTTTGCGACTCGGTCTTGGCGAGCTCCGATCAAACCCCCCTGATCTCTCTCGCTGTGCACATCAGAGGCCGAACGGTGCCCCTTAGCAAGCTATCCTGGGTATCCCATACTGCTCATTAGCAGTCTGATTAAGACGTGTTTATTTATGTAGACGTGGGCCTTATTTACAGTAGTAATCTAACCTTCGTGCTGGGCTTACGTTGGATACTGTGAGACAGATTTTATTTGGGAGACAGTTCCTGGCAGAACGAATATTACTATTTGAAGCTCTCTGGCAAACATCCGCGACAAGCTGGGGGCACGACCGACTCTCGGGTGGGTGGTGTTTGTGCAAATGTGTGTCGGTGAGAGAAAACTCAGACTCCCCAAGGCCAGACAGTAGGACACTGATGACCTTATCTGCTACAAGCTCCCCGCCTCTCCATCTCTCTGTGGAGAGGATCGCCCCCTCATCTCGACAAGCTTTACCCACCCCCATGATATAAGCACTGACAGGCATATAATTTCTGGCTAAATAATTAATATGAATTAATAATGAAAACAGTTTTGTGCTCAAACAGTCACAGACACTGGCTTTGTTTCACTGTGGGTGTAAAGTACACCAGCAGGAACGCGTATACAAACGCGGTATCTGCTGACTGACTACATTTCATCCAGGGAAATGCATCCACACTGCTCCAAGGGTCGCGCTCCTCATCTCCACTGTGCAACATGCAGCAGCAGCAACAGATTAAAGCCCCCTCCTGACACCCTCTTTCACCTCTAACATTACGAGGGCCGCCGCTCCAGCAAGGAGTAATTGGATCAATTGAAATGATGGTGTTGCTGAAATTAGGTTAGTGGAGTGAATCGAGTTCTTGTATAAGGGCACTTTTGTTTTACTTGCACAGATTGCATCAGGCAGGTAAGGCGCAGCGTAATAATTGCTTCGACTCTCCAGTCGGTTGATGTTATCTCACCTCGTGCTGGCTGAGGACGTATTTATCAGCCTATGACACCACTGAGATTGGCATCTCCAGACAATGTGAGTGTGCTTACTGGGCTGTTTAACTAATTACACTATCAGGCAGGATAAACATGAGGGCTGAGACCACATTCTTACCAGGCTTTTAGCGCATATTACAGTGTGGGCCTGCAGCTTATTTTGTGTAACCTGCTAGCTATTTAAACTAATTAGTGGTGATTTTTTTAAACACATTTGGAAAGATACTACACTGTCAGGTATATTTGACATGCAGATATTGCCAAAGTTAATTGTCACAGACTACAAACACGTGGAGAATGTCTGATATACGACTTGAGTCATACTCAGCAGTACTTCTGGACCGCGTAGCCCACCTAGCTAGACAATAACAGCTGTAACGTCTGCCAGCCCCCAAATAGAAATGTTAACAAGCCGAACTCTGGATGAATCTGAATCATTCTAACGTATCGTGAGAGACACGAAGTTGAAGCGAGCACCAAAGGTTGAGGAGAGGTGGAGCAGCGGAGTGGAAGGGAGAACCTCCCTCGAGATATACCGTGTGATGTCTGATTGACAGCCTACACGCTAAGCTCACCTGAGCCTCTGACCTCTCTCTTTACACTTCTCCGTGGCTCTTCTCCTTTCTCTTTTTTTTCCTATATCATCTGAGAGAGGGGTAACCTGAGGAGGGCCAGGCTGAAATGGCTTCAGGCTGCGACCTGCTCTATGGGGAGGGGGGGTCATGGGGAGACAAAGGCCATTCAGGTAATCTACTCTGAGCTGGCCCGAGACAGACAGGCTCCCAGTGCAGATAACACTGAGAGCACATCCAACCTGATGTGTTGTCATTTTAAAACATGCAACTTTGACTACATTTAAGCTAGCAAGTCCTACTAAATGACAATATATGTAATTTCTTCTCATTGTCTGAAACACTCCTATGAATAACCCAGCGGAGGCGATGTCTGTGTCATTGTTCCCTAAAGCCTCCCTTTCTGTCCCTTCAGTGTTAATATATAAAAATGCATGAGCTGTGTTTCCAAAAATCCCTTAAAAGTTACAGATTTTCTAGCGAGGTGGGTATTAGAGTGGATGAGCTCCCAGCCTCAATGAGCACTTAGGAAGGGTTGTTTTGAGTGTGTGTGTGTGTGTGTGTGTGTGTGTGTGTGTGTGTGCTGAAAGGGCAAAACAGACTGACAGGTGAGTAAACACAATACTGTGAAAGCCCCACTGAACATTCCTGAAATTACTACGCTGGTGCTGAAAATATTCCATACAAAAGTGCTAATCCTCTTCATGGAAGCTAATCTTGGGCAAATTCAGAACTTACAAACCACATAAGAGGACTTGGAAAGCTCTCCTTACATTCGCTCACTCCTAACAGCACCGTTTCACCGAATCAATATTCTTTGTGTTTGATTAGTTCTTCAGCAAAGTGCTCTAGACAGAAAGCTGATTAGTGGCTCTGATGTACATGTTCATTGCAGCAGGAATATTTCAAACCTTATCTACCTGACTAGCCCGCTCATGTTCGAGGCTGCAGCAGACACAGCTGATAGTTACACTGATACAGCAGATGACTCTAAAAGCGGAGACACTTAGCAATGCTGTCTTACAACAAGAAAGCTCTTGGGTTACAAAGCGATCATGGAAAAAAGAAGCCTTTGTGTCTTCACTTGGTGTGCTGGCCCTGTATTTGTATGTTTTACTAGACTTTCTGGTTTCTTTCCATCCTAATAGACACAAATGTCAGGTTTTGGTGATATGCATGTATACTAGTCGTGTATGCTGGTCGCGTATGCTAGTCGTATATGCTAGTTGTGTTAAAAGGGACGATAACTTAGCTTAAGTCAAAATACACATCATGGAGTTTTTTTAGGGCACTTTGTTGTTGACTTCATTTATCAATCTTGAGCAACTAAAGAATTTCCCAGCATGTTAAACTATTCCTTTCACAAAACTAAAGCAACTGGTTTGAAATTTGAACACGTTGTAGCTATCGTTAGCTTAACGTACATTTCTCATATGTACTCTAACCTCAAAAAGTTTTGTTTTTATTTCATACTGCTGCCTGCTTGGAGTCACACTTCATCCGTGTTCTCCTTATGCAAAGAAAATCAAATTCTCTCGAGCTCAGGTAGTAGAAACACGGCCTGGCAGAATGTCCAGTCTTGGCACCGACTTTAAAAAAGCTAAAATCTGGTTGCTGTTTTGAATAAACAGTATCATTAGTCTATTTTTGTAGTTGGTTGCATAAACCATCCACTGAGGACACTGCAATTGCTGATTCTACTGTATGCTGATTATTTTCACTAACCTTAACCCAAACTTCCCAAATAGCGAAAAAAAAGGAGAGGACTGCAGAAAGTTGTCTGCCTTGTTTGTGCCCACAGATCGTGCGCTGGCTCTGAGCAATAATATTCGGCTCCCGACTGAAAGGGAGCCCACTGTCCCATCCCATCTCAAAGGTTCTTTAAAGTGTCACCATGGACCATTAGCCTAGACTGAGCTGCTCACCCCGGGCTTCTTCCCACAAAGCCACAGTGATGAAACGCTATCTGCAGCTAAACTGTAGGTTTGAATCTGCGTTTGACTCCCCCCACCCCCTCACCCTCTCGTCCATCTTTTCCATCTCCCTCCTCCTCCTCGTTTCTCTGAGCAGGTTTCACTCTTGTGCCTGTCATTCTTCTGCCTTTTGTATCTGTGGGCCTTTTTGCTATTGAACGCTGCTTTCTCTCCCACCCCCACACCCTCTCTGCTCTCCTTCTCCCATCTCCTCCCCTGCTCTCCCTCACTCACTCATTCACTCTAGGGCCTAATTATGAGATAGCTTCGAATAAATACATGTATCGTTTCTCCTGCGAGGGTGAAAAATCCTTGTGCTCCACATTTTTCTTTCTTTTTCTTTTTTTCCCCCTCTTTTTTTGACAGTAGGTTGAATTCTCAGCTCAAGGAGGTTTTATTCAGCAAGGTTTCTCTGCAAATCGGAGTGGTCACTGGGACGGGAGATTTCCTGGGTGCGGTAATTGTGTCTCATTAATTCTTACTGTAATGCTGGGTAGCTAAACAGGCTACGCAATTAGGGGGCTGAACCCTGAATAGGTTGGCTAATCAGGGGACAAAAGCTGTGGCTCAGAGGCCATTAGGCCTGGAGGAAGTGTTTTCATTATGAGGAGTGGTCTGTGATGCCTTCATCTCCCTCCAGTGCGGGTGGGGAAGAATCCTCAGTGGGGTTCTTCCACTTCTAAAACTTTGCTGGTCAGTTCATAAAAAAAAGTATACTACTGCCACCCTTGAGCACAAGCAAAACTTGCATCCTGCTTTGGATTGTTTGGGATCAACAGCGGATTTGCTGGATGTAACAAAACAAAACTTGTCAATATTTCCCCCAAATTTCATTGGGCCAACTGCTCTGTAGCCTGTTAGGATCCACATAAAGGGCTCAAATTTTTTATTGAGAATATGCCAATTTGACTGCTCTCACTGCTCTCCTCTTCGTCTTCGGTATGTGGCCCAGCAGCCCATCACGCGCTCCTCCAAACTGTTGACTCAGGAGTCTGTAAGACCTTCCTGCCATCCGGGAAGGGTCGAGGAAGGAAGAGAATAGCGGATCCCCAACATTATCTCTCTGCTCGCCTTTCTCCTCCTCCTCTCTCCCTCCTCTGTGAGCTTTATCTTTCATCCCTATTAATCACATCGTCAGGCGGGCTAGACGGAGAATAAATGAACTATCCTGGTCATTAAAATTAAGCATTGAATTATTGACATGCAATTAGCCTGCCTTTTTTTGTCAGGAGAGACCGAAAACTTTTCCCCCCAGCAAAAGGGGAGAAATTATGTGACTGCTGTAATCATCAGAACTAAAAAAAATACAATTAAAAAATTTAGTGTAGAAAAAGATATAACACGTGAAAATCCCATTTATCACATAATATGAGCGCAAAGTGTGTTTTCCATCTCATTTAGCTGAGTTTTATTCCCATAAGGAGTGGTGCCTCGTTATCGACTCGGCTGTGGAGGGGCCTGTGCCGCCGCCACCTCTGGATTATACTGTGGATTATGTTAATGTCGGGGAGGCACACGGACGCGCTAACGTTAGGTGATCTCTCACAGCTGTACATTCCCGTGTGGCGCTCTTGCTCCTTTCACTTTAGCACTGAGTAGATTCTGTTTATATTAACCAACCAGTTTGGTCCCTATGGTCGCTGTAATCCCCTATCACTCAAAACACAACCAGTTAAAGAAAGGAAAAAAAAGAGTAAACAATATTTTTGGGGAGATGCGCCTACTAGCTCTCCTTTGGCACTCGCTTCCAATTACAGTGACAATTGCCTTGGTAATTTCATGAATAGCAAGAAACACTTACTGTGCTTGTTAGTCAAATACACATTCTGCCGCCTTTTCATAGCAGCAGAGCAGGAGTTTGACAAGCTGTTTACGCTAAGCCTGAGTAAATCAAATTCACAGTTTGCCTTCCCTTCCTCGGTAATCTCATTTTGTTTACCGCTAACGCTAAGTACATTAGCATCTGCAAGGCCTGTCTGTATTTGCTCTATTTACCCCTACTGTAATGGCTCTAAGCCAAACGGGGACTAATGTTATGAAATGAGGGTAACCAGCTGTATATTCATGAACAACTCTCGACTAATCTGACACACCGAGGCAGGGATCCGGAGCAGGCAGAGCTGCAGATGGAGAGTAAACTGAGAGAAGATGTGGTTTTTGCTTAAGTGAATGGCGATATTAGCTGCCTTCTAAGCTGCGATATTTTCTTTCCCTCCTTTTTGGGTGTTTATGTTGGGAAAGCGAGGCATGGCAGGAAGGGAAATGGTAAGCTCCACTCTCAGGAAACCAAAAGATACACGGTAGGCTGTAATGGTTTAGGTCAGATCATTCTAGAGCAGTGTGGCTACTTAAGGTTTACATAGGAAGTAAGGGTAATTTGAACTTTTAAGCAGGGAGGAAGTGACATCAGGGTCAAACTTCGTCAGGTTTCTATGCAGCTTTTTCTCTCCTGGCCTTTCACACGGTGAATGCAGCGACTATCAGATCTCACCTGTTGTATTTGTCTTCCTGTTTGTCCGTAGTTCCAGGGTCTGATCGCAGCCCCGGTTCCCATAACCTGTGGCCTCCATGCCTCATTAGGCAGCCTCATCCCACATGAACACTTCCCTGGGTGGCAGACAGGCGCTGACTTTACACTGTGTCCTAATGAAAAACCAGGCCGCAAGTCGTGAGGTCTCACTTTAAGTTTTCCAGCTGTGTCAAACAGTGAATAATTTTTTTTTTCCCTGCAAAAGCAGTAATTGGCAGCAGAAAAGGCTTGGTGGCCTTGAAAGTGGACAGCATGAGGAAAGGAGACCCCTTAATCACTTTGTCTGGAGCAAACCAGAGCATGTTGAAAAGTGTTTTTATTTTTTTAAATTGAATATTACAGTCTCATTTGAATGAGTATGTATGGCTACATTACACAGATAGACATACAGGTAATCAAAACCACAAAATAACACATAGAAACAAAAAAAGTGGGAATTAAGTTCCCAGTTTTTAATACTAAAATCAGATGCTATTTATACACTGTTTATTGAAATCACACTGTATAGTGGGATGTAGGAGAACAAAAACAAATAAGATCAAAGTAAGCCGATTTTAAGATTCAAGACGGAAAGAGTCACACCCTCACCTTGTCACCCCTCCCTCTCTGAATGCTTGTGCAAACAAGTGATTAGGAGGACTGTTAACAAAGCGTTTTATTTCTAACTGCAGTCTTGACTGTCTTGCTAATGTCACTGCCCAGTATAAAGTGGTTACAGAAGAATTTAGCACTTCCACAGAAAACAATCCAAAGCTAAAGCTTGTTTTAATGTAGCAGTCCCCACGGACCGGCCTCTAAGGTGTCGCGGATAAATACAACAAAGTAAAACCAGTACAGAAGATTTATTCATAACACACGGGAAAAGATCCAGGGAAACGGAGTTAGTGATAAAAACAGTAAAAAATAACGATAAAAACCCTGAAAACCATCAATTTCACACCGGAGCCTCAATTCTCGTGGCCCGGTACCAAACGACTCACGGGCCGGTACCGGTCCGTGGCTCAGGGATTGGGCACCGCTGTTTTGATGCATATACAGTGGGCCGTAAATTTTCTAGAAATTACTTGAGGTGGTAGATGTGAGAAACATGCTTTGTTTTTTTGTGACCATGTGAGAATAAGGAGGTAACCACCTGGTGAATTTGCAGCGAGCAGGTTCTTCTTCCTGCATCTTCCACTCGAGCGGCACCCTTACCTAAACAATATGTCCATTAGAGTGAATGCAGCTTATATCCTGGTGTGTGCTACATGCAGGGGTGTCTGTGGAAAATATTCCAACTTGATTCTTTAAAACGTGTGAAAAGTTGTAGTCTGTCAGTGGGAGGCACAACGGCAGAACCCCTCCTACACCAGTCTATTCAGATATTTTTATGTTAGAAAAGTCCTGTCTGCTTTAATTTAAGTTAAATACAGTTTTAAGATGGAACTTGATGAAATGATTCCCTGTTCTTAGGTTCTTTAGATAACACAGCTTGGCCAGTGGTGTTTGGGATCCACCAAGCAATGTCATCTGGATAGTGTGTGACAGGAAATGGCTTTATTTTCACCATGATGATCATTGTAAACACACTGTAATTCAGTAAAAACATTCCCTGATAGAAAAAATACAGTGAAACACTGCCAGTCATGGATTGGCCTCTCGGAGCCTGGACCAATAGTTTACCAATGTAATGTGAGATCATCTTAACAGAGAGCAGGACAATGGGCAGCAAACATCCAAAGAAGAGGTTTAAAGGCCCTTTATACTGCCACATACGAGGAGAAGAACTCTAAACCACAGAGTTCAGAGTTCAGGTTGTGTTGAAGAATAAAGGTGATCATACCAAAATATTGATTTTCAAACTAAAACTCTCTTTTTACCTTATTTACTGTATTTCAATGTATGTTTACACATTTTTCAATAACTTCCTGAAGCTATTTCTAATTTTCCTAGCAAAAAATCATTGGACACTACTGTATATTTCTAGAAACCAGAACCCCCCCTTAGTTTTAGTAGTTTCAAGTGGTTTTTACACTTTTAATAAAATTAAAGCTGCTCCCACTAATGCACCAGTATGTACACATGTTCATCCCTGCTCCCAAGCAATGAAATCTTGTAGGACTTCAGCCGTTCATGCCTGTGCTTGATTTTCTCCCATTTTACAAGGATCAAACACGGTCGGACCGTAGCTGCATTGCTAGGCTCATCCAGTCTAGTGCAGCAGCGCTAAGAAGCTTTAGCAATGGGAGTATTTCATACCCTGTGGCAATGCAATCTCTATATCCCAGTGTAATTATCAGGATAAGACATTTTCCCTCCATGGTGAAGGCCAAAGTTTCCAGCTATGGCGCGTGGAGATTTGATTTGATTGAAAAGGCTGTGCTTGCATGGCACGTCCTGGCGGGCTCCGGGGGGGGGGGGCTTCTGCAGCTCGTGCATTAAGCCTCCGTGTCCGTGCACAATAGTTGTTAAATGCATGACTATTTTTTTTCTTTCTCTGAATTATTGCTGCATAAAATTGTGAGAGCAGCTGGAGAGAAACTTTCGCACAATGGCTGCAGAAGTGCCCCGAAAAAGTCCAACAAAATTAAACATAGATTGAATTTTTGAAATGAGAAAAAAAGGTGAAGCTTTGTTGCTTTTTCAATGGCAGACTGGCCCCTTTGTAGCTTATTGTGACATTTTACACGTAACGAAACGTAAAAACAAACTGTCCAACTGGAGAGGACTGGAGGTCAGCAGGATAACATCTCGTTCTTTGGCCCCTTGGGGTTACACACACACACACACACACACACACACACACACACACACACACACACACACACACACACATGAACACACAAACATCACAAGCTCCTGAAAGCAACAACTGCTTTCCTGGCAAACACTGCAATATAATGGTTCCAGCATAACACACATGCATGTTGGTTGATTGGGCAGCGTTTCTACTTGCATGAATGATTAGTTTCTAAATTCCTTTCTTTCATGTCGCATCCTGATTCTATATGCAAAAGGGATTACAGAGAGCACACCACTAAATTCTCTGCTCAGCTGGTTAAAAATTAATAGGAATGCCAGTGCCTGGGTATTGTGTTACTTTTTAACCACGCACTTTGTTAAATATTCAGTCTCTGGAAAACAAATGTTACATTCCTTTACCTTTAGTCGTATCTTTGTCTTCTTGCTTCCTGGCTTCCTCCCTCCCTCCCTCCCTCCCTTTCTTTCCTCCTTCTTCTTCTTTTTCCTCTCCTGTTGACTCTGATGTCCGGGCTTCCTCTTAATTGGTATTTCTGTTGAGCTTTTCCGAGTGTGAAACAACAGAGCGTCACACCTCAAATGCAGCGTTTATTCATTATTTTGCACACAGTTATCCGACAGCGGGAAACCTTATTAGGCAAGCTAATTTAAGGGGTGACTGGCAATCCAATTAGATCTAATTGGAGGCTGATAGAACAGCCTTCAGAGGTAACCTGCGCTGACTTCGGCCACCGCTGCATCCTCACGCCCCTGGATGTCTTTCTCCTCCCTGCGTGAACATCGCAGCCTCCTCGGCAAGATTTAGTTAGTGAGAAAAACTCCTGCAATCAAGTAATAATGAGATTGTTGCATTACACGGTGCAACAATGGCGATGTATTCATGGTGGTTTGATGGTGTGGAAGGGGCTGCGTGAGAGGGTAATTCTTACAAAAGAGGCCTTCTTAGAAAACTGCTAACAATCAGGGTTATTGAGGCATTATCTCCGGGCTTAGCCCACCCTTAGCGAAGACTTCACTTACTCTCACACACTGGTAACCTCTCGGTCAACACATTAAAAGCCTACAAAATGTAAAAACATGATTTATAATATTGCTAATCATATGGCTTAAAAGTAGCACAAAAAACATAACAAAAAACGCACAACATAAAGTCACTATTCTGCTAATTATAAAGGCTGGCCTATTACCATAACAACTTCACCAACACCACTGCCATAAACACACTTCCTGAATCTTCAAAATAATGGTGTGTGCTTTGCTTTTAGTATTTTACTGATGCTCTGGGTGAGTCTACTAGAGTGGCTTTGCATGATTCCAAGTTCAGATTCTCTGTCGGTGTGTGTGTGTGTTGTTTGTGTATATGTGTGTCTCATATACACAAATTCTGAAAGTAAGTAGGACTTATGTGCTCACAGGGTCTGAGCCTGAGATTCCTAGTGTATATCAGGGGTACTGCTAACTACCCAGTTGCTACACTGACCTCAACATTGGAAACTTTAGTCTTCCTTAATGTGTTCACCATTAAAAACAAGACTAACCAAACAAGCCATGACTGTTAAAATACAGCATAATTACAGTGGGGGAAATAATTATTTGATCCCCTGCTGACTTTCTAAGTTTGCTCACTTATAAAGAAATTATTTTTATGGTGGTTTCATTTTAATGGAGAAAGACAGAATATCAACCAAAAAGCCAGGAAAAACCCACATATTACATAAAAGATTTGATTTGCATGTCACTGACTGAAATAAGGATTTGATCCCTCACAATTAAGCCAGAGTTAGCTGTGTGTCCATGTGGCACACAGATTACAATCAGTATATCAATTAGAGATCCTCCTGATCTCAGCTCATTATTTGTTTAAAGCACATCTGTCCACAGAATCGGTTTCTTCCATTCCAGCCGCTCCACCACCACGGGCGGGAGCAAAGAGCTGTCAAAGGACGTTGGGGACAAGACTGTAGACATGCACAGGCTGGACTGAGCTGCAAGACCATCAGTAAGATGTTTGGAGAGAAGGTGACAACTCTTGAAACGATTATTCAGAAATGGAAGAACAATGACATCCATCGATCACCCTCACTCTGGAGCTCTGTGCAAGATCTTGTCTCATGCAGTCAGGATGATTGTGAGAAAGGTGGTGGCTCAGCCCCAAACTACAGAGAGCTACAGGTGGAGCTTCTTAATGATCTGAAGGCAATTGCAAGAACACCATTAAGAACAACACACTAGAGTATAATGGCTTGAAATCCTGCAGCGCCCGCAAGGTCCCCCTGCTCAAGAAGGCACATGTATGGGCCCGTCTTACGTTTGCCAGTGAACATCTAAATGATTCAGAGAAGGTTTGGGAGAAAGTGCCGTGATCAGAGGAATTCAAAATCAAACTTTTTGGCATCAACTCGACCCGCTGCGTTTGGAAGAAAAGAAACGCTGACTATGACCCAGAGAACAACATCCACACAATCAAACACAGAAGGTGTAACAGTTATGCTTTGGGGCTGTTTTTCAAAAAGAAAGAAAGACAGAAAAAAGAAAAAACAGACTTCAGTGTCTCCCTGGTGTCTCATTTCCTGCACTGTATGTCTAACACAACCAGAGTATAAAAAAGCCTTTAAAGTGAATGCAGCTAAATGACATCAAGTCCTGTCTGTCACAGTTCAATGCCAAAGATATAAACATCACATATGACTTACTGCTGTTGAATTAGACAGCATTCAGATCTGCAGCTATTTTTTTACCTTGTGTGTGTGTTTGTTTATGACCGTTACACATACTGAAAGGGAAACCTGTTAAGCGTTTCCTTATTTTTCTGTCATGACAAATTTATTAGATCAGCTGTCATAAAAAAAAGGAAACACAAATACTTTGGAAATGTGTCAAAAAAAATTTGCTTGAAACTAAAATGAAAAAACAAATTCACATTTTCATACCCAAATTTTAGTGAACTTATCAAGCATAAAATCCAACCACTAAAGCCTGTTCAGGAGTCCAAGTAATAGTGCTGTAATTTGGCATCTTAATCAAAACATAATGATGTGCTTCACTATTTTTTTCCTTCTATTCTGTAAACAGTAAATTTGAATACGAATGGATAATGACAATAATTATATTTTAGCATCAAAAACATTTTTATTAAAGAGTTATAATTTTGGATAATTAGCAATAATTTAATTTAGGGTGGATGTAAAGCGCTATATATGCTCTTACAGTGCTGGATGTGCATATTTAAATGTGTCCAAATTAAAATGATGAGGTCAGCAAATGCTCTGTCTGTTTGGAAGGAGCAGCCAATCAGAAAACTGCTGGCTTAGATAAACGAGGGGCGCTAAAACAGTTCGTCTGAGGACCTAAAATAAAACAAGATCTGTTTGAACTGTGAATAACGGAAAGCTACTTTGTTAGAGTCCAAGAATAGAAAAATGGAGTTGGTCCTCTTTAAATATTTGTTCCACCATTTAGTATTAATCCAACCATGATGAGAACTTTTAATCTGCTCGGAAAAAATGGAAATTTTCCAAATTTCATGGCAGCTAGATATAATCTGTTTGTCGAGGGAGGAGATAAGATCAAAAGCAGAATAGCTACTAAATACGCCCTGAGATAAGATTATTTTGGCAACTACTGTCACCAAGAATTAACTTTCAGGCTAAGCCGATTGAATATTATTTCAGGTGAAAGCAAATTCAAAGAAAAAAAGAATAAATAATTTGAAGAAACTATTGTCAAAAATATCTAAGCGGTCTGTTTTACCCCAGCAGAGGTGACACGTTGACTCGTCATCGATCGTGAGGACACAGGGACACAGGGGACTCCTAAACCCATTCATATGTACAGTAGAAGGGACAAAAACAGATAAAAGCTGTTTGTCTGCAGGCATGAGGCCAGCCTCTGGTACCCAGGGAATTATATTACTAATACTTCCTTCATTTTCTGGGGGGGTGGGCAGTTGGTCCCTATCTGATTGGCCACTTGCTCGCTTTGGAACATGATGCAAGCAATCACAGGCTTCCTTTGAAATACCTAAAGCACCATTTGCATTTCTAAACATCCACTTTATATTTGCTCACTGAAACCTGGATTAAGTGTGTGTGTGAGTATTTCCCGTACAGTAAAAGCCCTTAAAAATAAATCACATTCTCTTTTAAAGAGAAAACCCCCCCAAACAAAACAACGTTATGTGAGATGAGAACAGCAGGCACAGGGCCTTTGCTTTTTAAAGATCTGTCATCATAATTCATCTCCGAATTTTAGCTAACAGGAAGCAGCAAAGCTGTTGAGCACATTCTTGGAGCAGAACCATGAATCATGTTGCAATGAGATCTTGCAGAATTTTACAACATAGAGGGTGGACACCTGTCATTCATGAGCAAGGCTTTACCTGTGACAAGCTCCCCATAATAATATAGGAAGGAAAAGGAATGTGAAGACTTTCTTTTTCTAATTTACTCTGATGACTGTTTTTACTTTTCAGTGTTTTGGGTAAAGTTATTATTACGTTTTTTTTAACTTCTCCTTCTATGATGCTCGAGTATAATGAAGCAGCGCCCAGCTAGTATTTCAGCTTGTCATGATTTGTGGAACAGGAATAGAGATTTTAGCTATTTAGATTCATTAAAATTGCTTCTGGGAATGCAATTACCAATGCAAACAGTCCGCCGACTGGGCTCATTGGAATTCCACGCCATATAGAGAGGAGCGCCTCCGCCTCGCTCCGGCAAAGGCACACAGCAGACAGACAAGCTGTCAGAATCGTTATCGTCGGGACTTCATCTCGTTAATTTGGTAGATGGGAGCGCGGGTATTTGCCCTGTGGAAAACTAAACACACTCGCAGGGTTTCTCTCACCCACCCCCTCCCACCTTCCCCAGTACACGGAGAAACCAGCTCGGCAGCCAGGGCCCACACATAGCCTGCGGTCATATCACACCCAACAGCCTGGCTGGAGTCAATATGACCGCGGGCGAAAAAGGGTGGTTAGTGCTGGTCCCCCTCAATCTGAGACCTGGCACGGGTGCTCATTCAATATGAGTGTGCTTCCCCACTCCCCCCTCTTGCCCTCACACAAACCGAATGCACACTTCAAAACTTGCTCTCAGTCAGCCCCCTGTCACCCCCCCTTCCACCGCCCCCGCTACTTTCGTTCAGCTCTTCCCTTCCTCTCCACCAACTCCACTCTCTGGCTCATGCCCAACATCTCCTTGTTTTTGTTGCAAGTTGTACATAATATTTTTATTTATTTATTTTTCTTGTGAAATTGAGCAGTGAAGGTGCGCGTGTGTGGGGCACAACATTTTGACAACCAGATTTGATTTGACAGCAGATGCACCCTCTGTTTCCCTTCTCTGCTGACCCTGCAGACCAGTATATGGAAAAGGTTGGAAAAGAGGTGGATTCTGGTGGAAAGTTTCCTTTTATCGACTGGAGTTTGGTGGTTGTTATGTGCCTCTCTGTTCCCTCCAATCCGGCCCTCTCCACCCCTCCTCCATGAAAAATTACACGGAGCAAGTGAGTCTTAAGTGACATCGGCGAAGCTAAATGACACTAAAACGTAGGATTAAACAGGCCAAAACAAAAGAAGCGATTTTATTCCTTTCACTACCGGGAGCGCTCCTCAATTATTAAAAAGCATCAGGCTTTATTTTGAAAGGGTCATCCTCCAAGTCGCACAGAATCCCAGAATCCTGTTTTGTGTGCCTGCCACTATTATTATTATTCATTTTGTCAGCTGAATATTTATGACTAAAAACACGCATTTCAAGCAAAGCGGTGCCGAAGCTCCCCACGTTGATCCCCGCCAAACACATCTCAAAGAGAATACGCGAACATAGACCGCTTTATTGCAGTGTGTGTGTTTGTGCATGTGAACAGCTCTGTCAAACGTCTGTTTACCATCTCGTGTTCCCACAGCCACAAACCTCTCGACACAGGCTACATCTATTTTTCCTGCTGAAAGATGTCTTTAAAACAACAGCGCTGTGCTGTCGCTTTAAAGATGGGTATTATGTCAGTGTTACAACCTCAGAGGACAAATTACAGTCAGAGTAGCATGCGCTGTATGAGATTAAGCACGCACGTGTGTGTGTGTGTGTGTGTCTGCTTCAAAACAAAATTGTAGAAAACAGTTGCAGAGCTGGGTTTAAATGTTTAATGGCGAAAGATTTTGTAACATTTTGTAAATGGACTGCATTTGTTAACTTCTTGAGGCTTATTGAATAACAGCGCATTACTCTTGATGACACACTTATTTAGGACTTTTTATACTATATACGCTTTTCCTATCCTACCCACATGTATCACTGAAAACAATGATACACACGGGGTTAGTATTTTCCCCACTTTGACATACGGACATCAGATTAGAGGAAGACCCAGTCTACCTCCTGAGCCGATGCTAGCCTGTGGGGCTGAACACCCAAATAAAAAAAAAACTGCAGTTCCTCAAATGGCCACTCGAGGCTTCCACCAAAAATGAGCCAATCTTCATAGACTCCCATATCAAACAGCCCAACTTTACAGCATAAATGAACAATTTTATTCAAACATATGTTTGATCTCTACAAGTGGATACAAACTATATACCCACCTGCCAGGTGTTTATGAAGCTTATGCGCAAGTTCAGTAAGTATGTGTAGCCACACATCTGTCTGCTTCCAAGGTACCGGTGCCTAATCTAAGCATTACATCACTTCCATTTTCCCGAGATGTCAAGTTGATTGTGACATCACTGGCAGATGCCTTTGTGCAACCTACCTCCTCCCCATCATCACTCAGCCTCCATCCAAGCCTCCGTCTCCATCACCAGCGTCTAGACTCCGGGGGGTCCTGCCTAATCCCTGTCACCGCTGGGATTACATTCTGCTGTGAATGGCCATCGGAGTCTACCCACCAAATACCTCATATTGAATTCTGTACATCAATAAATCATGTTCAGTTCCTTTTAATGATTTCCCTTTATTGAACTGCTGTTAATTGCATTTTTAATATAAGTCTCTGAATGCTAAAGCCCTGTAAAAGACGTCTCTGCTACAGGGAAATTCTAGTGTTTTGTAGGCTACTTATGACTGAAAGCGCTGCATAAAAACAACACAAATTTGTCAATTTTACAGATCCCAACTTGCCGTGCAACCTACATACATACGGACAAACGAGAAAGAAACACAGATTCTGGTTCATCCAATTCTCACGAGAAGGCAGCAGCAGGGAGAATTTCATGGTGTGATCCAGGAGTGGGAGCTGTATCACAGCCACTCTCGTACATGTTTCAGGATGTCAGTGGGGCAGTTTGAACTCTTGTTAGCAGAGTTGGAACCACACGTGAGGAGGTAAGGAAATCATTTCAGAGGGCCAAATGAGCCGGATTAGTGTTCAACTGTGTGTCTGAGGTAAAACTGTATTTATTTTATGATTTCAATGTCATTGCATATTCAGCACAAGTGCCCGATTTGAGCTATGAGTGCAATTTTTGCCAAATGCAGTAATTTGATTGGTCAGATCTGTTTATTTGGAGCTGAAACATAAAAAATATCAAGCTTGGTTTGAAAAAATAAATGACTCTAATTCATCCTGAGTAATTATGCATCCAGTGTGAACAGGAGGATTAAGAATAGGTGAGTTCGAAAAATATTTTTAGCAAACAAAATATTTGACTGGATTTTATGCAAAGGGCCGTTACTCACCGGGTCCTGTGTGACTGATCGTGGGTCATAATGGCTACATCTGTCTCTCTATATTCAGCTGCTCCGAAAAAGTCAGACTACAACAAATAGTAGACATTTTGAACTTAGTTGCTTTCCTGCCAAAGTTACTGTTGATAAAGGTATTGTCTAGTCAAGCCAATTTATTCATAAGCACATTTTAATACATCAAAGGTTGACTAAAGTACACCTAAGAGGCATAAATCAGAGCAGGAAAATACAGAAAAAACAAGATCAACAAGAAACAAAACAAAAGAAATACGCCAAATTCTCAGTCTCATTTAAATGCAAAAGAGTAAAAATACATAGCTTTAGTATGTGACGTTTAAACTTCAAATATATTTGGACACAAAAGAACCATGTTAGCTTTATTTGTATGTTAAGGTCAGGTCCCGATGCAGGACCGGCTGGCTGCTAACATGAAACTGGTCAGTGAGAGCTTCACGGTGCTAAATCAAAAACCTCCTTGCAATTGCTTTAGTAGCTAGCAGGTTGCCATGGGCTTTTATTTTGAAGGTGAATGTTTGCGGTGGTCTTTTTCATCTTGAAAAAGTTTAAAAATATTAATAGAAAAGAAACTGCTACACACCAAAGGAATCACAAGGAGACAGTTCATGTAGTACCTGTTTTTGCAACGGATTTCACCTGGTGACTTGAAGCAACTTCTGCCAGTCACTCAAATTTCTTGCTAGCGACTGTAGGTTGTCAGGAGGTCATCGACTGGTCTCCAGGCCTGTGTGACTGAAGCCTAAGTAATAACTTTTGAGGCTTTCAGATGTGATGTATATCTTCTTATCTATCTCTGGAAAAAGCAAATATATAATAATATATGTCTCAAATCTGCACTGTATTCATTTAGGCTCAAATTACACAGGAAGTGATCATTTTTCAAGTGACTGTGCGAGAATATTCCTGGCTCAGATGCCCAGCTCATGTGTTGCTCCTGCTCTCAGTAAGCAGAGTAAATACACAGCAGATCACTGCTTCAGAGCAAAACATCCCAAATATAGATTTCACTGTCATCTATAAGTATGCAGAGTGTCTGCCCGTAGATGGACGGCTTATGGCTGCTTTCCAGGTTCTCTCATTTTAATACTCAAATTGACGCCTCGCTCCTTTTGTTACTGCATTGCACCGAGCCTCTCGTCAGCCAAGAAAAACAAAAAAGTCAGTTATACGGCGGCAATTGATGCGACAGGCATTTAGCGAGGCGATTTCTATGGTAACAATCCTCAGGAACATTTTCATTTCCAGCATCAAATGGGGAAAAAAAACCCAACAAAAAAAAAAAAAACATGTAGCCGTGATAATTAGCGCTGTGTGAGCTGCTTAATTTGTGTGTGTATGAGTGTGGAACCTGCTTTAAAGGACTTCAAAAAAGCCTAAAGGAAAAAACACAGTTTGGTGTTATACGACATCTCGCCACTCTCTCTGCTGTCAGTCAGCATTAGGGGCTGTTTTTTGCCTGTTGTATTTTTCTTTTGTAATCTAAAGCACCCTCCTTTTTTAAAACGACTCTGCTAATTACTTTATTTAATCGGGTGCCGGCCGAGGAATTATTTTTGTAGCCCGGAGCTAATTTTGAACCTGTAACAATAGCTTTTGGAATATCAGTTTAAGATAAAAAGCTTTTATAGCTAATCCTGGAGGCTGTTCTATCTACACATTTCGAGTTGCACTTTCATGTGGACCCTTCGAGATTGCGAGCGCTCTGATATATTTGTATTGCACCTGAGGATAATCTGAAAACCAATGCAATTAGCGTGATTGAGCACAAAGCAAGGATGAGTATGATATGCAAGAAAAAAAACACGTTAGCCACAATATCCCAGTAAATATCCTTGAAACCTCACTGTTCTCTCCTTTTCTGACAACACCTGTTCTTTCCCTAGCACCCCTTATCCCACTTTTTTCTCCCCCTAGTTCTGAATTAGGGAATCCAAGCACAAGACAGCAAATGGTGTTTGAAAGACTCCCCCTACCCCTTCCCTGAAAAAAAAGACAGAGTTGGGGGGTTTTAGCGGTGGTGGAGGGAGGTAAGAAAAAAAAAATCAAAGCGAAATCGGCAGAATGCGTACTTTCAGAGGCCGCGGCACAGTTGAACTGAGCAGGCCCAAGTCCTCTGAAAAGGAATGGAGACAGCCTGAATGCAAATTAAATCCCCCTCATTCCTGCAAATATTGTCTTAGCCATTAGTGCGGGCTTGACTAGAAAGGAGTGGTCCCACTCATTGTCGCTCGGCCAGAGAGAAGTCAGGAGAAGAATTCTTTTCAGTGGCCGTCTTGGGGGCTCGGTGCACTTGGGCGCTTGTTTGGTACCATTCAAACGCCACAGACCGTGGCAACAAAGAGAGCTTTCAGCGTACCTCACTGTAAAAGCATGTGAAAAAAGAAGAAAGGAGTCGGATAGGAGGAGGGAGGAAAGGGGCTTTGGTGGGGAGGCGGCGGAGGGGTTGAAAAGGGTTGAGCAGCACTGGAAAAGTTTAGGTGTATACTGTGAGTGGAGCTGGGCCTGCGTGTTGTTTTTCAATCGTCTGGTTTATTTGGCTAGGTGCGATATTGGAGCACTTCATGCAGCTTGAACAGTTGGCTCTACTGGGCGAGGAGCTGTGGATATTTCACACACACACAAACACACATATATGCGCATATGCACAGCCTTTCTCTTTTGGCCTGTCTTCTAGTTGCACCCATGAGAAGGCAAAAAGAGGCGTTTCATCACAAAGCCATACCTGTCTCGTCTCCTTCTTAAGCTCTTTGTGTATATTTCTGAATTTCTACACATTTTTCCCAGCGAGCTCTGCTTTACGCGTCATCTCTTGTTGCCATTTTGTTCAAAAACTTCATCACTGAGGAGGCGTACAGTGTGCTGTTGGCCTGAAGTGACTTTCATGCACAGGGAAGACAGCTTTTTTTATAACGTGGTGAACATATAGCTGAAAGGAGGGCACCCCTCCTGTCCAAGATTCCTTAAATTCGGCTCTTAAACGCAAACATGACTGTTTGTGTTTGAATCTGCACGAGAAAGCTCAACCTGCCGCGCGCAAGGTTATACTCTGCCACAGGCCTCACGTTAAAGAACGCAGAGAGAGGCTTACGGAGAGATAACTCACTGAGCCGGCGCACAGGAGCGAAGACACCAGCGAAGAAGCGCCGCGCAGGTTTGTGTTTGTGTGTACAGGTGAGTCTGAGGCGTGTGTGCAGAAAGCAAAACAGCCCTTGGCATCCCAGATTTGTTTTGACTGGTGCATTCGCAGCTGCTGCATGGGACGGGCGAGGAAGGGCCCGGGCCAAAGTAAAACAACCAAATTCTTACATTTCGTCCTCTTTTCTTTCACTCTTCCTCCTCTCCTGTCTTGGGGGAGATGGCTCCCGGCCAGCCACCTGTATAATCAAGCCCTTCATTTCTATTTTATTGACAGATGCTACTTCAAGCCTTGGTTGGAGGAATACGGTTTGTTTTTTGAACCTCTGGGAAAGATTGAATTACACGGCAGAGTGATATATGCTAGGTTTTGTTAATGTTGGACTACAGCTGTATGGCAAGCAGAGGCTGAAGGCTTTCCTCCACTTCCACTTCTTCCATACTGTTTTATATTTCATATATTTATGATTTTGTAATTTTTCTTTTAGATAGTTTTTAATTAACTGATATTTATTTTTCAATGTATTTCATTCCCCTATTTTTATTATGACAAAAATGAAAATTTATGAAGTAAATAGAAATGTTAGGACATATATGTAATAAAGTAGTAAATAAATAACGTTAAGGGAAAAATAAATATCCTTTTTTCCTTTTATCAAACATTACTACCTACATTAGTTGTATTTAAAGGATTATTTATTTATTGGCATATAATTTCCCATCTTTGATCCTCCATACATCTGTCCCTTTCTCCTTAAGCGGCACCTTTGCTTCACTCTTGTCTCCCTGCTGGAGAGGCACACCTAACAATTTGAAAACCCTTGATTTATGATGGGCTCATGCTGATCTTGACATTCAGGCGTAATCTTTGTAAATGAGCACAATCTTGCATGTAAACATGTAAAACTGATGCCAGAAGCTCAACCTGCATGTCTCGCGTCGCTTTGTATTTTCCCCCTCTTTGTAAAACAGCACCTCAGAGTTTCCTGTGTACCGCCTCTCACTACAAAAACAACCCGGAATAATCTGAATTACTGTATGTGCTCCTTAGTTTAAATTCAGCTAATGCATGTCAGCCAAAAACAAAACAAAAAATCCTCACTCACACGAACAGAGGAAGGAAAAGGCTGCCAAGACAATCTGAGGCTGAGGAGACGGCAGGTTGGTGTCGGTGACAGATGGAATGGAGAGCCCTGACTTCTTTATTTTAAGGACAGTATCTTCTATCTCTTCCTGCCAGCCTGCCGCTTCCCTCTTCTCTCAGTGGCTCTTTGTGCCACTGCTAGGAAGAGTGATATATGTTTATTGTGCACATACTGACAGCAAGCACTGATAGACAAAACCAATGGATTATGTTCACGTTCCATGTGCTCAATTACTATCCAAGGCACAGGTTGCACGGCTCACAGCGGTTTTGGAGATACGGGAGACAATGGTGGGTATATCCATAAGAGTTTTTAGAGAACGTGCTTTGACATAAACCCTTCTTAAGTTCATGCTAATGTTCATATATTAGACAAACTTATTTTAATGCACGAAGCAGAAGCACATGAAAAATGAACAGTAGCAACACAAAAACAGTTTTATAACAACAAGAGTCTATAATGTAGGAAAAGGTGGAGAAATGAGTACCACAGATAGGCTAACTGAGGACGATAACTGTCAGCTGCTAATAAAATTGTAATGCTACCTTTGAACTGATGCTGATGCTAATGCTGCCAGGAAACAGAGATGCCTGTTGCTACATGTAAAATGATGCTGGAGGTGCCAGTGCTACCAATGAATAAACACTAATCTATGCTAAATGCTACCAATAAATCCAGTGCCAACTGTAAACATGTGTTCAACACAACTGTCATTGTGGGATGCACAGTTTCAAATATCTATCCTCATCATGTATACTTTTTTTGCAAGAGGTGGGAGGTCTTCTCACATTGTTTATATCTGTTTTGTCAGTTTTCCGAAATCCACATTGCACATCAATCCTCTCTGTGATTGGTCCCAGTGGGCAGGTGACATGGATAGATGGATTAAAGGTAGGGAAAGAGAAAGGGGAGACTCTGATACAGAGATGACCCAGTGAATTAAACTGTTTAATTCAGCTCCTCCAGGATGGTTTGCTCTGTCTCCCAGCACAGTCTCTAAAAACATGGAGCAGATTCCAGGAGACAGTTACTCTAGGAGAGCTGGACAGGGCTATAGAAAGTCCTTAACCAATCAGCAGGACCTGTATCTGCTCCTTTGTACAAGGAGGAACAGGATAATCTCTGCCAGAGCTACAAAATGACCTCCAGCAGGACACTGGTGTGAATGTGTCTGACCAAACACAGAAACAGACTTCATGAGGGTGGCCTGAGTACCGGGTGTCTTCTAGTGGGCCCTGTGCTCACTGCCCGGCACCGTGGAGCTCGATTGACACTTGCCATAGAACACCAGAATTAGCAGGTCCACCACTGGTGCCATGTGATTTTCACAGATGGGAGCAAGTTCACCCTGAGCACATGTGATAGACGTGAAAGGGTCTGGAGAAGCCATGGAGGACGTTAAGCTGCCTGTAACATCGTTCAGCATGACGGGTTTGGTGGCGGGTCAGTGATGGTCTGGGGAGGCATATCCATACAGGGACACACTGACAGGCAATGGGACCCTGACTGCCATTAAGTATCAGGATGAAATCCTTGGGTTCCACACCCAGCTTCAAGTGGCGAGAGCATGCAGCCAGTTCCTGGAGGATGAAAGTATTAGCGTATTTTTCGGACCATAAGGCGCACTAAGCAAAACAAAACAATCAGATAAGTCAAACTTTACTCAGCTTATTCTTCTTGCTTCCTCCACTTCATTGATTCATTGATTCATTAATATTGAATCCTCTCGCAGCTGCTCGATTGCCGTGTTGTTGCAGTATATTAATGACTAACCTCATATTGTGGACAGATTATCTCAGTTGTTCTCCTGACTGAAGTTTGGTCCGTTTACAGCATCCTGCCATGTGACATTTGTCCCCAATCATCGGGAACCCTCACATTAACTTTTATTGATTGGAAATAAGTTAGTGTTGATCCTCCAGCTTCACTGTGTTTATGTCATGCTAACATAGCTGTGTCGCTAGCGATCACGTAGCACATCATTATATACCAGCTAGCCCAACTTCAGTAACCCTACAAACATCACTGCTGTTTAGTTTTCTGTCTTCATTTATGTTGGAAGTGATAGCAGAGCTGTACGTTTGAATTTTTTCAGGAATCTCTCAGTCAGAACATGCTATATCATGTTTAGGTGGAAACTAGCGAGCTAACTTCCTGCTAACTTCTAACACCGTTATATTTAATAAATTCTGTTTTCATGGATGCCTGGATGTTAAACTTAATTGTTACACCTGGTAAAGCAGCAACGCTGATCATTTTATTAATGATGAAAGAATTTAGACAGCTTTTAACTCTCAGTGATGCCACAGTGTTTGTTTGACTTTGGGACCTGAAGCGGACGGAGTTTTGGACCCAGATTACTCCGTAATGCTCCGACAATCCATCAAGCAGTGCGGCTTCATAGCTTACCAAAGTCGTACTAAAACATTTTATGACAGATTTTTGAGCGCCGTGTGCCACATAAAATCGGATCAAGGTCAGTAAGCACAACCCGAATTCATATGTAAGATGCAACGGATTATAAGGCGCACTGTCGATTTTTGTGAAAATTTAAGGATTTTAAGTGCGCCTTATAGTGCGGAAAATACGGTAATACAATTGACTACCACACTCGCCTCACCTATACACCTTTGGGACATATATTTATGTCCATCCATCAGGTTAGGAGCATGCTTTAACATTATCAGGCGTGCATTTAAGTACATAAGGCCCATACAAAATGCTGAGTTGCATTTTGAGTTGCTGGACTAGCCCACCGCAGTATTTTTGTGACTTTGATTTTCGGGGTGTCTTTGAATTCAGTCTTCTGTAGGTTTATCATTTTCATTTCCATTAAACAATGTGGGATTCTTTTCTTCCTAACACATCATCTTGTCAGCATCAGTATAGATATCCTGGATGTGTTTTCCAAGTGTTTTTTTAGCTGTATATCTTAGAGTGTGAATAAACAACAGAAGTTTAAAAGACCTACTCATACTTCACATAAGCTCTATGTTAATCTACTGTAGCTAACTAAAGTTTGAGATTAGGACAATCCATTTACTCTGGTTTCTTAGGTCATGTGCTCCCAAAGAAAACAGGAAAGTGGAGAAAAAGCACAAAGCTTCACGAGTCTTCACAATACGTTGCAATTAGTGTTCATGCATGACCTGTTTTAGTTACACGTTCACAGTAATTGCAAAGTATTGTAAAGACTCATTGTACTTTGCAATGGCATAAACAGCTGTGATGCATATATGGCCGAGCCTGGCCCTGAAGTTGTTACCGACGTGGCTGAGGAAACAGAGCAGGGTGTACGATTCCAGAGAGGACGTGTTGACATTTGTGGGCTTTTTTCTTCTCTTAAAGCAAAATTCTGCCAAAAAAAGGGGAAAAAAAAGAAGCTAAGAACACCTCAAACCCACATCCACTACCCTCTGCTACTGTGGCTTTGTGTTCTCAAAAATACAGCTGTATGTGTGCCAAAAATGCTTGCAGACACAGAGATTGCAGAGGATAATTGAGCTTATTTCTAAATACAGCTTTGGTACAGGTGTGTGGCGTAAACAGCCACACCTGGGCACATAACCTGGACTATTTATCATCTTTCCGTCTACTCGCTCGGCAGCTTGCTTGCCTCCCGGGCCCGCACTGTTTCCCCTTCAGCAATGTCAGGATTAAGTCTGGCATGTTTAAGGAAGTGGCTTTGGCAGGCAGCGTGCAGAAGGCGGGCAGTGAGAAGCGCACATACATGTAAACACACATGCAGGTGCATACACATTCCTGATGCCAGCTTTGGCTCAGTAACCCCGTATTGCAGGGCAGGTTTTGATGATGTGTCTCTCTGTCAAGCCCGAAGCTGAAATTAATCTGTGCGTAAAGAGAGCGAGGGATATGAGGCGGGGAGGCTTTAGCATTAACTCGGCTATCATTACAGATGTCAGGCAGAATGATGAGTGCGGGCTGATGCTATTGGTAAACCGATCGCCGCTGCTTGCTTCAAGTGGGGGGATTATTGCAGTTTAATGGAAGCGTCGGGACAGGTGAGATTTCTTTGCACCGCTGCTGCCCCCGATGACGATGATACCTGTTCTGTATTGAGGACGCCATCACTTGTCTCCTCTAGAGGTCTATTTGTCTGCCAAGAACATGACAAATGACACTTTTGGAGAAAGAGGAGAGTTAATACACTCTCCAGCTAGCTTTGAGCGGCCCAATCAGACCGGCTTCGTATAGCGTTTCACCACCGGGGAGCAAAATTCCTGAAAAATGACTTAATTGTGGGGTACCTTTCCAAATGATGATCTGCGGCAAAGTGAGAGAAAGAGAAGAAGAGGCCGCAGTAAGGGTGGGAGTCTCACGAGGACACGCTCCCTTTTCTCGACAAGTGTAATCACGAGGAAATACAGCAAGCTCTAAGCAAGGTAAAGTCAGAGAAACACAGGAAACAGGATTGGGAAGAAGACAAGATAACTTCATAGGTTCCCCCAGCAATTGCAAAAGTATCCAAAACAAGGTGAGCTGTTTTCCTCCAGCATCCTATGGTTTCAGCTGAGTTTTTTTTTTACTCCAGGGGAACAAACAGCAGGAACTGCAGAGCCAGGATGTGCTGAGGGGCTTCTTATACCTGCTTTTAAGTTGACATGCACGAACATGTCACTCCTTCTGTTCCCCAGGAGGTTAGCTTTTTTTTCCCACTGTCGATGGAGACGGGAAACACTCAATCTCTCTGTGGCCACAACCTGCCTATTCATCAAATTTTATATGAAGTCAATGGCTGTAAATCAATGTTATAAAAAGAAGAGATGGAGGGAAAAGGGGGGTTGATTTGGCCTTTGAAAAATTCGCATCGTTGCATTTTTTAGGCTCAGAGTAACTGAGTTTAGTCATTGACAGAGGCAACTTAATGTTTTTTTCTTCACTACTATGAAGCTCAACAGATTTCTTCACTCTCAGACTGCAGGGTTACTTCTAGGATATTTAAACGTAGAATGGGAGGTAGAGGCTTCAGCTTTCAGGCCCCTCTACTGCAGAAACAGCTCCCAGTTTGAATTCTGAGAGCCTGGTTTTGTCTGAGGTTTCTCCCTGCTGAGAAGTTTTTCCTTCCCACTTTCTCCAAGTGCTTGCTCACAGGGGGTCATCTGATTGTTGAGGTTTTCTCTTTTCCTATTACCTTCACCTTACAATATAAAGCGCCTTGAGATGACTGTTGTTGTTATTTGATGCTATAAAAATTAATTGTAATTGAACTGAAGTTGGCCTAATTCTAAATCCTTTATGTTAGCGGTCCCCAACCCTCGGGCCACAGACCGGTACCGGGCCGTGAGAGTTGAGGCTCGAGTGGGAAATTTATGGTTTTCGGGATTTTTATTGTTATCTTTTTAATCGTTTTTATCATTAACTTGGTTTCCGTTGGTCTTTTCCCGTGTGTTATGAATAAATCTTCTTTCTTTAGTACCGGTACTGATTTTATTTTGTTGTATTTATCCGTGACACCTTAAAGGCCAGTCCGTGAAAATATTGTTGGACATAAAATGGTCAGTGGCGCAAAAAAGGTTGGGGATTGCTGCTTTAGGTGTCTTGGCTGCCATAAACTCAACTTCTGCATGAGACTAGTGAGGCCACTCCATGACCTTAATGTGCTTCTTCTTCAGTCACTCCTTTGTTGGCAGTGTGTTTTGGGTCAATGCCATACTGCAACACCCATATACGACCCATCTTCAGTGTTCTGGCTGAGGGAAGGAGGCTGTTGTCCAAGATGTTACGGTAAACTGCCCCATCCATCGGCCCCTTGATGTGGTGAAATTGTCCTGTGCCCCAAAACATAATGTTTACAGGTCAAGTTGATGCCAAAGAGCTTGATTTTGGTTTCATCTGACCACACTTTGTCCCAGGCCTTCTCTGAATCATTTAGATGTTTTTTAAGTGAGCAAAGGATCAAATAATTATTTCCCCCACACGGCGCACACAGCACAACAGTATAAAATCGATATAATTAAACTATAATTATAGCTGTGTTATTAATGCAAGCAATCATCCCACAGAAACTTTAAGCTCTACTTTAAGTGATCATAAAAAAAATACACGAACAAAAATAAAGACTTTGTAAATATACTTGCAACATAGCTGAAAAGAAAAAATTGCAGTGACAAAGTCAAAGTGCAATGGAGGAGAACAACAGATAATAACCAGTTAGGACTGGTTATTCAACAGTTTGATTGCCTGTGGGTAGAAACTCCTTCTGACTCTCTCAGAGTGAGATTGTTAAAGTCCTTTCACTGCCCGAATGCTGTGAGTCTGTGCAGTCTCACAGAGCTAGCATAAATGTAGTCCTGATGACTCCAAATGACAGAAAGACTCATACATTCTCCACCAGGGTTGATCGGTAACCTCGCGTAAGACGAGAAACAAAAAAAACTACTTTCTGCTGCTAAAAAGCAGCAGTGCATTTACATTACTACTTGTAGACGAGGGTGACTCAGATGCTAACAGGACACAGGGTAGGGCACACCCCATAATTTATAAAGCTCCAAGATTGAACATCTCTCTAATGGGCTGTTTCTACTATATTGCCTCAACCTCCTTTTGGTTCCAGTGCCTGAAAAACATGCCATATAAAATAAGAAAGAAGTAATAATTGCATAGTCTCAGAGTGAGTGATGTTTTAATGGGGTGGGTTTTTTCTATTTTATAGCTGTTATTCTTGGCATTGTCTTGTATTTTTGATTTATTATCTAATGGTAATTGATTGTGGGTTTTGGTGAACACCGCAGCTGTCCGCTCAGAAGTGTGTGCCCTCTGGACCGCTCACCAGTGGGGGCTAAAATAAGTCTCGGTTTGTTATGCTTGTTTGAACAGAAGCTGTGGCCTCTTCATTTTGTGGTTTTCAGCAGAGCTCCAGTTTTTTCTCTAGTTCCTTTAAATAGACCCCCCCACCCCCCCTCGAACACCACTACCTCATCTCTCTCTGTGTGCCACTGTAATAAGTGACCAACCAAAACACATACATTTTTATATTTTCATCTACAAGATGGGAAAAAAAAGACCCTGGAAATTTCTACGGGACATTAACAACTGGCTGATTTTTTTTATTTTTTATTATTATTTTCTCAAAGCCAGACGCCACAGAGCAAGTGGTGCAATTTATCACAGAAATCTGCCTCTGCCAACTTTTCCTCGGCTCGTACAAACGCGGGAATTGTCCAGTGTGTCAGCAGAGTGTGTCACTAGCTCCATTGCTGAAGTCATTAACACTGAGTAAA
This sequence comes from Oreochromis aureus, assembly GCF_013358895.1. Lineage (NCBI taxonomy): Eukaryota > Metazoa > Chordata > Actinopteri > Cichliformes > Cichlidae > Oreochromis > Oreochromis aureus. The sequence continues at coordinate 8,499,709 of NC_052950.1, forward strand.
CCTCTGGAAGTGGCCAGAAACAACACATATTGTTTCATTCCTGTGAAATGCTGTAAGTACTTCACGTTGTGTAGATGAAGCGAGGACAGCCGGGAAGAAATGCCTGAACTTGGAGAACAGCTTCACACGAAAACGCGCTCAAACTGGTGAAAGTGAAGCGAAGAGCTAGCTAATACCTTCAGCTGTCAGCCTAATAAAGTGGCGCTCTGAAGTTGGTGCTACTTTAACGACCCCGAGCGCGGACAGATTATATGTTTGAAAAATAAAAAATGAAGAGCTAGCTGTCAAAGCTGTGCCTGAGCGAGTGCATCAGCAGCACCTCATCTGTTTTCCACTAACATGCTGAGAGAGAAATAACAAGTCCATGTGTCTACCGGGGCAGATTGAACTTGGCGGATGTGTGTTAAACGGATGGGCCCCCGGAGTAGTAAATAATGATTCCCAGTCTCCCCTTTTGCTTGGTATGGGCGCGCAGCACCGGGGAACTCTGAATGGAAAAAACTTCTGTCCAAACAACGGCCTGCTGCTGTCTCCGCCACGCACCCTGAGCGTCTGTCATCAGCCCTCTGCATTGTTTTTGAACAATTGGCACTAATTTGCCATCTGTCTGAGGGAGCCTTTGTTGTGCGGGAAGGGAAGCATTGTGTAATTATCAATGGAGAGTCCACTTAGGGAGCCATCAGTGGACAGAGACAAATAGGGAAGACAATGCTCTTTATCTTGGCTCCGCTCTGGTTAACTTCAGCGGAATGACTGTTTATCAGGCAATCTTGCACAAGTAGAGTAAATTTTACTTCTCAGGCCAGGCTGACAGGCTGATCAACCAATTGGAAATGTAGTTTACAGCTCTGACGTTTTACCAATAGCTGTGACACGATAAAGGCTGTAGTTTAAAATCTACAGGGTGCCTTTATTATACGGCATTCACCGCCGAAGGGTAGCAATTGGTGAGATTGCATCTCCAGCTGGTTAGGACTGGGCGAGGTGTTTCTTTTGCAAGCGTGTATTTGCGTAAAAGTGCACCGAGCTGAGCTCTCAGGCACACCTTGGGTTATTGGAGAACAGAAAAAGGCTTTTCTCTGCAGACTCGCAGGTCGACGGTGGTGCTCTGAGATTCGTGGATGTGCTGTAGTTCATGTTGTCGTGAAGTTTTTCAGTTTTTCAAAATGCCCATGAGGTTAAAGTTGACCACTAAAAGAAGCTGCCACTTTTCTCCTGGCCTCAACTCTCCCGCTGTCAAACCAACCCCCCACCACCCAAGCTCCTTCCTAGAGGGGAAAATGCACAGTGATGTCACCGAAAGCTGAGAGAGTACCAAAGCGCTGGCGCCTTTCTTACTTTTCCAGTTTGTTTCTCCCTTTCTGTCTTCATCGAGCACCCCTTACCCTCCCCCACCCCTCCTCCTTCTCTGCACACACGTTTTTTCTGTCTGTGTGTGTGTGTGTGTGTGTGTGTGTGTGTGTGTGTGTGTGTTACATTCACCACCTCTACAGTCCTCCCCAATCCATTTTGCAGCTGGGCACAGAGAAGATGAGAAGTGGTGTTTTCTGTCCACAAATCAATAGGCCTTACTCACCTTTGAGTCAGGCTGCAGAGGCAACATCATCACTGTATTTGGCTGTACTGTACATGCAGGAGGAGGGAGGGCGAGAGAGAGAGAGAGACAGAGAGAGAAGGGACCCAGGGGTGCTAGCCTGCCTGTCTAATGCATTATTGAGGAGTGCATCTCTCAGCCATCAGTTGCAGGTAGAAGGCTGAAATACTCTTATTAGTTGCTGCAGACAGAAGCGTGGTGGAAAACACAGCTGACCGCAGCTGAAATCCAGCATCTGTGAGGTAGACGCTGATGTTACTTTGTGAGTGGATGCACAGGGATTTGTCTTGTGGGACTCTGGAAAAAAACAAAAAAAACTTGACTCGCATTGAAATATTGCTGTTGGATTCTTTTTATCACGTCATAAATATTTGCAAAGGGTCATGGAGTAATACATCTTTGTTTGACTAGTCTTGTCTGAGTAGAGATTTTTAGCCATTTCACAATTTTTATTTTCCCCCCTGTAAGGAAGGCAGACCGTTCTTTAGTGAAAATATATATGTATATGTGCGCGAAACCCCTTCTGAGTGCAACAGTAGATTCATATCAGTATCTGCTTAATTCATAATGTGTTGGAGGCTGTTTTGACTCCATAAGCGCGGGTCCTTTTTCATTGAATTTTCAATAAACATCTCACCCTGAGGTTGCGCTCTTGGAAAAATAATCTCTTTAGGCCCTGTCAGCAAGGAGATCCAACAGCATTCTTAATATGTAACACACAATATTCACAACCAAAAACCCAGAAAGCAAGTTTGATTTGGAAAGTTAATTTGCACCCCAGTGGGTCTGTAAACGGTATAAAAAACCAATGAGCATTGGCACACTTTTAAAAATGCATGCTCCCAATAGAAGCATTTGACTGAGCTATCAATGAACCAAATATGGCTGCTCTGATAAATGTCTGACATTTAACTGATTCGTATGGTGCTTTAAGTTTATTTCAATATCATCATGCTAAGATGAGTGAAAACGTAGCTGTGCCGCTGTTAAAAGCAGAACTACTAGCCTGTATATTCAAGTCAGATATTTTCTCTGTTCCTTGTTTTACAGATAGCGAACAAACCACAGCAAAGCTTTGACAAATGCATTCTTCTCTTGCCATAGTTAATATTAATGGCTTCCGGACAAAAACCCAACACTCGTGCATTTGGAATAATCTAAACACGTGTAAAATAATCCCATGTAGAGCGTCTGTGTGTCCTGTCAGTTTGGTTTAATTGGTGTGTGTGCCGGAGCGTCTGACGGTGTTCAGTGAATGCCGTTTCACACATCTGAATCTTGACATTCCTCCATAGATAACGAACGAAGCCGCATCTGTTGAATCGCTCAGGTCCCTTTTGGCAATGCTGGATACGGTCTCTACTCTTTAAAATGTGCAACTTTGATCAGTAATAAAGGCGCAGGTGCTGCACTGTCGTCTTTATCTGCATTAAACAGACAGAACGGTGTGATCCAATCGTACATGCTCTGTGTCCATCTGTTTAAAACATCAGCGATGTTAGGCTGTTAAGACTTACAGTGCAGGATGGAGCTGTTTTTGTCTAATTAGGCAGAGCAGAAAGGGAATTTTAACTGGGGCAAAGAGAAACCAGGCCAAACCCTTTATATTTAAAATTACCTAATACTGTGAGACAGCACTGTAATTGCACTAGCTAGCTAGCCTCAGGATGTGCTGCTCAGACCCACCTATCCTGCAGTAGCCCAGCTAGATTTGGGAAAAGCAGTTACACAACATTGCTTAATTGTGTAGAGCTTATTATTCTCCCAAGACTAGCTTAATTAAATCTCCTCTGCCTCGCATGTTCAGTGGTTAGGCCAAAAAAGATGATGAGCCAGAGTGTAAAGAATGTATTCAGTCTCAGATAAATGAGACAAGGTTTATATTTTGGTATCAAGTTATTACTGAGAGACACTGAATGTAAGTGATTCCCAGCCAGGGTTGGCATTTTTGGGGTAGGTAGCCAAAAATGTATTTAATGTAAATATATCCAAACGTGCAATGGGCCGCAACATGGAGTTCATAAATGCTAGCTGACATGCAAGACTATATGAGGATAAATGGTTAAACTCTTTAAAAATGAGCAAGTCTTTTGGTTTACAAAGTAAGTACAGTATGAATGCTGTAGAATATTGGTACCTATTGGTGTTAACCATTAGTGTTGCCTTTAAGCACATAGACAGCATAAAAGCTGTACGCATAGTCCTGTGGCATTACCCACTGTTTTATGGAGTCCTGTTCTGAAGCCTGAGAGTATAAATGTTTTTGCTATAATTGTGCTTTGAAGCCAGATGTGTGCATGTGCTGCAATCCACTTACCTTGGAAGTCGGATGTCGGTAACTCGGGAGTGACGTTACAGTTACAGCGTTTCATTAGTAAAGTTGGAAAAGCTTGAAAAACAGGATTTGTTTTGCTTGTTGGTAAGGTAAAACCGTTCATGCAGTACTAACAACACAGCACCATACTAGTTTTTTTGCACTCAAAAACACAGCTGCAGCACATTCATGGATAGAGCCTGTTCAGTTCTCTGCATTGGCTAATTTAGTGAGTCTCAAATACACAACAGTGGCAGTACAGATTAAAAGGTCAACTGCTGCCGCCATCTTGGATTGTTAACTCTGGGTTTGTGGGGCTGCTCCAATTTTCTTAGTTTAAAATAAAAAATTCTGACTGGGAATTCAGAAAGTCTAATTTCCAACTTGATCTGGAAGGCATTAACTGGCTAACGACTTGTCAGTCTCAAGTTGTTAGCTAGTAAGCATATCCCGGAATATCCAACCTTCCTGAAATGAGACCCTGAGCTCATAAACTTTCAGGAAACTATTTACATTGGTCAGATCTTAGGACATTATTTTCTTATAAACTTCTAAACTGATGTCTGTATAGTCTATTTGCAACCACAGGTGCTGTCCCCTGGTGGTAATTAAAAAAGGCTTTATGTTGGCTTTAATTTTCAGGTCTGAAAGCTGTGTCTAGCCCAGGGGTCTGCAACCTTTTACACCCAAAGAGCCACTTGGACCCGGTTTCCACGCAAAAGAAAACACTGGGAGCCGCAAATACTTTTAGATGTCAAAATTTTGACATCTAAAATGAAGATAACACTGTATATATTGTTTTTTACCTTTGTGCTTTGTGTGAACAACTAAGGTGTGTTGCTTATGAAATCCATGAAGTGCTACAGAGAAAATTAAATTATATTTATGTAATCAACACATTTTGAACTCTTAAAGAAATATAACAAAAGGAAAGACACCCAGCTGAACTAAAATGATCCATGTAACAAACAAAAACTGTTGTCAGCCGCCTCCCTTATATCGCCTTTGGGCTGTTGGAACCTTGACATGACTCTTAAAAAATAATTGGAAAAAAGCTCTATGCTGCTGAAAAATGAAAAATAGATATTTGCAAAATTCTGCCTAAATATGTATTTTACCTGGTTAATGCGTGCGGCGGGGCGTGGTTTGCAGCGCCGCTGCAGGGGAGTCGGACGCACCTGAGCGACACCCGCAATCACGCCTCGCTGCCTTTACGTCTGCGCCATCTGCGCTGTTGTGTTGGTGGTGGTGTATGTCGGGCTCTGAGCTGAAAAGCTACAGCCGGCTGTATGCGTACAGCAACCGTGTGTGAAAAGTGCTCAATAAAGAGATGCTCAAAAGCGTGTTCATGGAAACATCGTTGGGTCTGCCGTGATTTGTTTACAATGGGACTTCTGCTCCTGAACCTCTGCGCACAGAATCCGCAAATCGGGGATATAGGAAGTCAGTTTACTCACGGTGTTTGTCTTTAACATAGTTCACGGTGGAGAACAGCTGCTGACATAATGTGGATCCGAAGATCCGTAATTGGCCTACCTGGGGTTGAAAGTCTCGATAAATGCATGGCGTTTCGGCGGGTACACCGGCTTCCGCGAGTGTGACGCTTATTTTGAGCGATGAAAAAATAATAGAATATAATTTTATTTTTATATTTCAAAATCACAACAATCTTCCAATTTAGAACTACGAGTTAAAAAGAACTAACATAAATAAAATACACTTCAGCTAAATACTTCTAATTTATTTTCCCAAACCACGCGGAGTCGCAGAATAAGGACTAAAGAGCCGCATGCGGCTCCGGAGCCGCAGGTTGCCGACCCCTGGTCTAGCCTATAGCACCAAAACACAAAGAGAATATTGCTTGTGTTTTAGCTGATAGCTATCAGGAGCTTTCCCCAGAAAACTATAATGGTGAATGCTGGGACAAATTAAATATGTGTGGAAGCTAGGAAAAGAGACCTCCCATTAAAGAAGGTAGAGAAGGCGATAAAGAAGAGTAAAGAACAAACAAAAAAAAAACCAAAAGTAAAACAAGAGTAATGTTTGGACAGGGAATCACTCATTGGACAGAGCCTGAAACAGTAACAGTGCATTGATTTTAAAGAATACTTTAATCACTAAATGTTAAATGGTTACAATACATATTTTAACAGCTAAAAATGACCTGATGATAGATGAAATCGTTAGCCTTAAACATGTAACTTACACAGCAAAGGGTAGTACAAATGCACAGCTTTACTAGAAACCTAATGCAGAAGCTTCAGTGAAATTTTAAAAATATAAATAACACCTAGTTAAAAAATCTGTTAACATGTACATGCATGAGTTCAGCTGGGTAAAACAAAGTAAAACAAAGGATGCAACTTGTAGTTAAAGGAGAATACTTGCTGGCTGTGACTTGACTCGACAGCGTCAGCCCCAGCTGACAAGTCAGGCTGCATTGCTGCTCACATTAGTTTGGTTGCACAGCCTCGCAGGCATGTCACATCCAATTAGCCAAAAAGTGAACTTAAGTGATATGCATCTGGAGCAACTGCCATCTTTTGACTGCACTACATCATATTATGTGAATTGATTCACTGGCCCGTAACGCAATCTCTTATTCATGTGTTCAGACGCAGGCAGGTGCACGTAGCTCTCACGCAGACAAATAGACTCGCTGCTGCTCCACTGAACTGTGCAACCTCCGACAGGTCCTTAATGCAAGTGAGGGCTCCTCCAAAACGCCCCAGCAGCACCTCGCAGTGACATAAGTGGGCACAAAGGAGCTTTTGTTGGCATCCAGGGATGCTGAAACTGCCTCTGTCATTCCTTTTATAGGTGTAAGACTCACCATGATTAACATTGGTAGCTTGAGCCTACAACTTATACGTTTAATTTGTAGGCTTATGCAAAATCTTATGCTGCAAATCTTGTTTAGATACCATGTAAATACAGGACCAGTATTACCAATACCACTACTTTCAACTTCCAAAGGAAATGAGTGAAGTCTGAACACATTTTAAAGACCACTAAAATTATTTTACTTTCTACAATAATGAATTAACAAAATAAAACCCACTTTTAATCTTCTCATGTATTTTGAAATGTTTTTTTGGGAGAGCATAGAAGTAAATAGGATCAAAGCGTTGATCATATTGTTCTAGTATCGTTCCAATACCAGCGTTGATATTGATACTTTGATATTTCGATCAGTCCGCCTACCTCTGCACAAAACTTTAGAGGCTCGATAACATGCAGAAGCCTGTGTCAGAAACCAGATACCACCAGAAAGCTCTGTCCTTACTGGTCAGTAATAGTGTGCTTTTCCCACGCACCGGATTGTCGCACATTCCTTTGCACTTCTCTAATAATGTAGAAGTAGTATGCAGACCGGCAGCTGCCCCCGCCCTGAGGCTGAACGCACAGTGACCTGATAACTGTCCGCTACGTTTAGGAGAGGGTGTTCTCCAGGAAACGGATAGTTGTCCTCTGCCCTGCTGACCTGCAGTGCTGTTTGTACACCCCTATTTACACAACACTGTGCTCAGCTGCATGTCCTTGAATGAAGTGAAGCAATGAAGAAAAAATGCCAGGAATCTGGGCCAATTTACAAAAATTACATGATAGGAATGCAAACAAGGGGTTATGTGGCTAACATTAAATAATCATTAGCAAGAAAGGAGCTGGTTAGGGGTAAGATGGAGATGATATTCCCAAAGACAGCCTTGACATCTTTTTTCATCAGATTTTCTTTGTTTGTTAAGTAAATAGCACCAATCACTGCTAATGGTGCCTTCCCAGTTCAACTCGTCCTTTTTCTAAATAAATGAGTCAGGCTGGAAAAGCATCCAGCTCTCTGTGAGCTGCATTTTTCTCAGACAGAGTTGTTGTGCAAGAACAAAGTTTTGCTGAATTGGCCACAGGTCGAAAACAGCATTTACATAAAACTTGGGGGAATTCTCATTTTAAATTTTAAGCAAAAAGCAGGCCCAGAGAAACATCAATAAGATGCAAGTCAAACTGATAGCGCTGATATATGGTAGCCTAAGGACCGAAATCCTCGCTGTCTGTAGAGTTGGATGACATGGTGATATAGGAAGCAGACTGTATGGACCTTTCCCCTCTCTGCATGGTGGTCTCCAGCTTGAACACTAAGCAGGCCCGTGGAGGTACACTTCCAAAAAGGGGCCCATTCAATCAATCTCGGACTTGGAAATGTAAATAAACCTGTATGATGGTAGCGGTGGGTGGCTGGGTAGCGTTCCCTGCGTGGGGAACTGCGACCTCAGGGAAATAGAGCAAGAAAAAGCAAGCAAACCGTGACCCGAAGTGATTTGTACCTCTAGAGTAACTTCACCGGGACCCTTGGGGTGCCATACAATGCAGTGTATATTGGATTTGTTTACACCTCACTTGGCCTCAAAGGCCACCACGACGGGTGGTGGTAAAGGGAGGGTCAATGACGGGGATCATGGCTCCATTTGCTGAGTGAAGGCACGCAGGGAGAACCGTGTCTCTCTTTTGAGCACAGTCACCAGGTCAGCAGACTCCGATCTCGATTCCGTATTCTCCTGATGGGAGGACAGGCTAATAACTGTTTTGGGATCAGAGGAAGATGAATGCCTGTCTGCAGGCAGACAGGACACACGCAGAGGCTGCAGACAGGACTTGACTTGAGGATCACATTAATCCCGTCGGTGCAGCTTAACTCCTAAATTGGTGTCAGTCTTCCTAACCGCAATCTTTTTGTAAATGGAAGACATCGAGACGAGATAGACACGAGGTGGTGTTCGAGAAGTTGACAGAATCTGTGGTGATATAGTGTAATAAGAGATTAAAAGATTAGGCGGGTAGTTTTATCTGGGAGCTCGAGTACGCTGCCAATTGGCTCTTTGTTTACGAGGAAAACCGGCCTACCGATTCCGAAGCAAATAAACTTTTTCACATATTTCAGCCCCTGACCAGCAGCCTACGGAGTAATGACTGAACAGTCTGACAATGTAAGCCTGGTGGACCCGAGACTGTTGTGTCATTAAGGAGATCTCCGTGTGAGCGTTCGAGGCCGGGGAAGCAGGGAGCTGCCTGCCAGCACAAATGCAGCTGCAGGGCTTAAGGAGCCAGAGGCCCGGCTGTATGAATGCATCAAGTAGATGTTAATTGGCGGCCCCCACTTTCTGCCACTAGTTGAACTCCTCCTCCTCCCCTCCTTCCCTCCTTTTCTTCCTCCCTCTCTCCCTCTTTTTAAGAACAAATGCCACATTCCTGCCATCAGTTATCTGCTCTGCTGACAGCCTCAGTGGCCCGTGGAGGACTACTACCCCCCCCGCAACCTGTCCACTCCAGGAGGAGGCCTGTTTACACAGTGCTGATTGGGAGTGCCCTGCTCTGCCCCTGTGACCTCTCCCCCGCCCACCCCTCACCCGTTCACTCTTTCACTCTCTTTTCTCTCCTTCTTCTTCTCCTTCCTGCTCTCCTATTCGGTTCTTGCGCCTCTCGTTCTCTCTCTCTCTCTCTTCTCCCCCGCTCTACACCTCTTGCACTCTCTGAGCCCAGCCCTCTGTGGGTCTCCGAAGCACCCACAGTGGAACAGGGGAGGCGGCGCTGCTCTGCGGAAGCCCGGGCAGCACCGATGTAAATCAGTCATGGTTTTTACAGCCCTTCCTTAAGTGAGCCCAAGGGCCACGGTGGGTCTCAGCAGTGGCTGGCCCAGATTTGCAACTTATTCGTAGGAAAGAAGTGACTTTTGTTCTGCTCGTAGGGGCTCAGTTTCGGCACCCCAAGCTGGCCTGAGAAAAACCGATTCAAAGCCTGACTAATGTTCCCATTTCATTAAAATGGAAAATAAGGTGGCAGTGGAGCTACAACTGTCTGGAATGTTACACCAGTTATGGCGCATGTTAACCTGGAGTGGACAAAATCACGCAGACAACTTACTTGGAGAAACTAAAATTACAAGGAAGTGTTTTAATATAAATTTTAAAAATGATTTTTTGTTTTTTATTTTGTTGTGTTTTTAAAATGTCTTTATTTGACTACCACAGTGACAGCATTTACTGCACAAGCTTCACTTGCATTGGACGTCCCTAGATGGGCTATTTCGCTCTTGACCAACCGACTGACACGCCTCAAAACAAGCTTGTAGCATGGCCAAAAACTGCTAATGCACCCATTTAATCAGTCCTAGAACTAATGAGGCATAAAGGTACCAACAAATCATCTTTCATGCATGTATTAAAAGGGAAAAAAAAACAACTCCTGCTGAAGTGCACAAAGAAAATATCTGCCATATTTTCAACTCCCTTAATTAACTGTGTTTGCCCGCTGTGAAACCAGACTTCAAATGAACTGCTAAAGACTCTGACAGAGCGAGAGAGGGCGTGTCAAAGTGCAGCGGGGGGAAAAAACAGAGGCAGAGCGAGAAAGGAGGGGAAGAGGGAGGGAATGGGAGGGAGAGAAGTAAAGAGACAATACTGTACACATCGGCGTGGTTCGTGTCAAGGGGGCCGGGCGCACGCCTCTGAAGTCTGAGGCCCCTGAGCTTCCAGCTGTGTGAAGGATTTCTTCAGAGCTTGTCATCACATTGGGAGGAGGCTGCTTGGAGGTGGGTAATGTCCTCCGACAGCAACCGCCCTGTAATCAGTAGAAAACACTACACTCCACCAAACAGAGAGAAGAGGCCGAGCTGCAACTTCAAGTCCAACATCTTAAATGAAAGTAGAATTGAAGTATTTGTTTCCATAGCAAATCATTTGTTTTAAATAAAAGGCTATGCTGATACCATGTTCTGTTAAGGGAAGTCGATGGCTATTTACTATAGTACTAAATATTAAATAAAGAAATCCTGCTTGATAGCAGCAAATGCTCCATAGAAATCAAACTAAGCTCAGATATCCACCTGTAACGTGTACCAAGCACTGATGTCTGTGGTGTAGTGTGACTGGAGTGGCTGCTGTCGAGTATTTGAAGAAAAGGTAAAACGGCTCTTAAGCAGGCCACAGACCAGAGATGTGTGCGTGTTCATACTTGACCTTAGATGCCAACAATTCCAAACAGTCACCTGAATAAATGTTCTCTTTACAACTGTGGTGATTTTGAGCACTTATTTTATTTCACCCCTGATGGCAGATGGTACATTCTGGTTTAAATGAAGGCTGAGCCCAGCAGTGCCTGTCACTTCGCTGTGGGGTGGGTGGATGTTTGCTGTAAGGATATGGGTTGACCCCACCATCCCCTTTAGCTTTAACTTGTTTTCAGATTTATTGTGAAGCAGTCTGTACTTTTTTATTGAGTGTTAGCAACCTACAATGAGTACTTTTGAAGGTTATTAAAGATACATGCCTGTTATCACTCAGCCCTTATTATCACTCCAATTGTTACATTTAAAGTGAATAGTTTGTGTTATATGGCATGAAACATAGCAGAATATTTTTAAACTGTCACTGATTCCGATTTCAAGGCATGTCACTGAGGAAGTTTGAGTGGCAAAGTAGCAAGGACATGTGGAGGAAGTTTGTTCCTATCCCTATTCCACTTAATGAGACAAAAACACTGACCCTGAGTTAAACTTCAAGATTTAAAGAAAATCTGAGAAAATGTTTGATTGATCCTTCTATTATAAAAAAATACAAATAACACTAATAATATGTCTATCCGTCCGTTATCTTTAGCTTTCATTTCAGGTATGCGCTGTCCTAGCTCTGATAGGTCAAGAGGCGGGTACACCCTCGACAGGTTGCCATGATTTCTCAGGGCTAACACAGAGAGACAGACAGCTATTCGCAGTCACATTTACACCTTTGAACAATTTAGAAGCACCAGTTAAGCTAACTAACAGTGACTGCATGTCTGTGGACTGTGGGAGGAAGCAGGAGTACCCGGAGAGAACCCACACAGACACGTGGAGAACATGCAGACCCCACACAGAAACAGCCAGATGGCTAATGATATTTCACTTTCTAAAAACAATATTTGCCCTGGTCAGAGTTAGAATAAATGACTTGCTAAACTGGAGTTTGTTTGCCTTAGTTTGATGCTTATGACATGTTATATGTTGAATGGGGTTTGGGGGGCTCAAAAGCAGTGACCCAGATCGAGTCCCTAGTACCCCCCTCCCAGCAGCCCCTGCCCCACAAAGCCCCAAATTCCTGAGTGTCTCGGGCCTTCGGACAGCCTCCCCTGCAGATGAACAGCGGGGTCCGCGTTTCATTTAAAAGTCTTCTTAGAAATGCTGACCCAGGTTGGCACAGAGCAACACTTTCCTGCAATCACAAACACATAGACTGAGGTTTTAGGCTAGTGATTCACAAAGTGTTTTCAAAAGCTATCATTTACCCCATTGGTCTGTCATTAAATGCATTTGAATGGGATCAGAGCAATTATAATTTACAGTGCTTGATGGTTAAAAGAGAAAATGAAGAGGAAAGGAAACAGTGGAGCAAAGCAGGCAGTGCCTTCATGTGGTCGATCCTTTGAAAACCCCCGTAAACCAGAGAGGCCTCGTCGTAGTCTGTATTGAGTTGAATACAAAATCCATGCAGGACTTGAAATATTTACATCCTGCATACACTGGTCATGGAATATCTGGAACACTGTGGAATTTAGGGAGGTCCGTGCTAGTTGGGAAATGATCTGCAGTCACATTGTCCTCCATTTTAGGAAAAAAGCCATGACGAACTAGGAAGAGAGAACACAATTTAACCTTAAAAGCACTTTAAATGTCAACGCAACATATTTTTACTTACTTATACTTTATACTTACTCTGAAAATTATGGCATGAAAAATTCTCTATTTGATCAATAAAAAATTAGATTACAAAGCAGAATCATTTGTTGGCTTTGAATGCTTCAGACTAAAACATCCGAAGCATTAGTAAAGCTGGAAGTGACTTGTCCTGGAGTAGGGAGCACGCACTGATGTCACGGTGTGAGACGCAGGGGAAAAAGCTGTGCGATTTTGGGTGAGGGCTCTGGCTTGGCCCCCTTGTTGTCTGGGTAATGTCTAAAGGTCAGAGGAAGATAAAGGCCTGACTGACAGTAAGGACAGGCCCGGTGTTGGAAGGGTCAGAGGTCAGGCCTCCGCTAAAGCACCCCGATTTATGGCTTCTCTGACCGCCGGGTCAGGAACATTGTTAGGGGATGTGATCATTTCCATAACACTGTCAGTGTGTGTGTCTGTGTGTGTGCATGTGTGTGTTTCAATGTCCATGTGAGGGAGAAGGAAGCGCTCTCTGAGCAGCTACAGAGTTTGTGTAATCCTTAAGAGATATGGATAGCTGTGTGAGGAAAAGCAGCTTGTATCTGTGTGTGTGTGTATGTGTGTGTGTGTGCTTGAGACAGAGATGTGGTGTCTGGAAATAGCAGCGAGGAGGCTTGCTCTGCTGTTTGCCTTCCCAAGTTTGATTTGACATCCTAATTGCCACATGGAGGAACAAAATACTCTGAGGTTCCCCAAATTGAAGTCGATGTCGAACCAAGCGGGCTATGTTTAGCGGCCTGGGCTATCTGTGGAGGGCCTACATTTACTGTCGCTCACTCTTCCTCTCTCTTTACTCCCGTTTCTTTTTTCTTTTTGTGAAGAAGGAAATATGGAGACAGAAATGGAGAGATTGACTGGAGGGTGCCGGCACAAGAGAAAAGTAGGTAGAAAGAGAGAGTTAAAGATGGGGGCTGGGGCAGAGGAGGGGGGAGAAAGGACGAGCAGCAGAGACAAATTGGAAGATCACTGCTTTTTATGCACCCCTCCAGTGAAACTCCCCAGCCAGGCCGAATGCATGCGCACACACACACACACACACACACACACACACACACACACACACACACACACACACACTTCTTCATTTCTCTCCTCCTCTATCTACCACCCCTCCCTCGCTTTCTGTCTCCATACACCCTCTAGCAGCAGCAGCAGGCAGCCCAGGCAGGTAGCTGACAGGCAAACTGAAGCCTGGCAGACTGGAATAATTACATGTGGCTGTCTGCGTGGAACATGACAGCTCTACTTTCAATTAAGCCAGGAGAATGCATTTTCATCACCCACCGAGAGCTTGTCGTCCACCTCGGCAGGGCACGACGCTGCAAGAACTAGGATAGGGAGGGGATGGGAGAGATGCTGGATTGACAATGACGTTGCTACAACCTCTCTCAAATTATGACGTACAGCCAAAAAAGGGGTTTTCCTGTCAGCCGAAAGGTGAAAAGGTGCCGTTGGATCAAAGTAGATGGGAAGTAATAAAGTACAATACTAGCAGTTAACCTTTTCCCCCCCGAGGTTAATGGAGCTATCAAAGAGTGATGTCGCTCTGATGATGATGAGCGGCAAGAACAGCTTCAAAATGTTGGGACAGGAGTCGCTCGTAGTTGGATACACACACCTTAGTTGGAAGTACATCCTCACTGTAACATGACAAAGTAAATTTAACAAGTATAGGGCGTGGAATTCAGATGCAGTTTTAATCGTTTCCCCCAGAGTCAGGAATAAAGTTGTAAGGAAAATATCGCTCCTGAAGTAATGTACATTAGCAACTGATGTCCCCCCTCTACCCGTGCCTTCCCTTACATTGTGTAAGGGGTTAATTATGAAACTGACCTCCATATTGCAGCCATGGCTGCAGACGGATGTGCAGATCCTGGGGAGCTTTTTTTTTTTTTTTAATCTCACAAAGGCGCTGGAAAAAAAAGTTGCTTACACTTTAGCAAATCTTAATTTACATTTAGAGTGATTAAACCCCCCCACGACAACCCCAAAGCATTAAGGGGTAAAAATACTCTTTTTCACTTGCTTCTACAAGAAATGTTATTTCCAAATTAAACAGTGCAAAATTCAAATGCCACATCTGATGCATAAATGCCACTGGATGTTCTTCTGTGTCAGCTACTGCTTCTGGTGTCCAAAGACAACCGTTCCAAGGCTAAATGACAGACTGTAAATAAAAGATGGAGATAGCCGCTGGTGATGTCACCCATTGGGGTTAGAGTTCTGGACTCAGGATTGGGAAAAACTGTTTGCCTGCAGTTTTACTGGGTTTCATTTGGAACAAGAGGTTAACACACAAGAGGCTAGACTTGTGTTTTTGAGTTTTCAGACCCCCTTAGCGACTTTATTCTAAAAAGCGACTAGTGCCTTTCTGGCAACTTTTTCTGGTGTTATAGGAGACTTACGATGACTTTTTGACGTGAAAGCATGTATTGCTCTTACTCTCAACAAGCAGTGGGTGCTGCCGTGGGCACCTTACCTATGCCAAAGTGCTTACAGGCAGCGGACAGTCCCCACGCAGCAGTCGCCCCCAGCTGCTGTCACAGCAGGAGATGTTCACACCTACGCATCCAAACTGCAAATGAATCGTGCATGAGTGAAGCTGCCGCTCCTGCCCTGACTGTAATGCAGTCAGTTCTTTCGCCAGAGTGCCTATCATGGGTTACTTTTGTCAGTCCCAAGCCCGGATAAAGTAGGAGAGTTGGAACTGTGACAAAACAATAATTGCAAAAGAAATTTAATTTGTAGTTCTAAATATATTCATTTAGGGTCTTTTTTACTCACTTCATGTCTCTTCCACAATGTTATTTGTCTCTCCTACAGCGTCGGTTACAATTACATAAGCATGACCAATTATGCAAATTAGGCAATGACATCATTTAGCGACTTCTAGCAACTTTTAGGACAGCCAATAGCGATTTTCCTTACTGAGGAGTTGGCAATACTGCTTATGGGCTCATGGGAGACTCATCGCTCAAACACAGATACACATACCTGCTAACAGGACTATGAAATATTAATTTTTCCTTCACCAAAGCTGGAACACATGCTTCTTTGACCGGCAATATCACACAGCAAGCTGTATTTTTCGTCAGATAATTCCAATAAATATTCTTTAAATTAAAAAAAATGGTAGAGAAGTCCAAGTCGATGCAAATTAGCGGCTGTTAAGCCTCCGCAGACAGCTGCTTTTACGCTTTAACAAAATTCAAACTGCTCTTCTATAAAACTTTCATGCCCTGTTTAATGCACCAGTATTTACATCATGACGCAGACACTTCTTTTTATGCACAGATAGCCGCTGCAGTATTCTCCTGAACAATAGGTGTCACCAGTCAGGCCACACGTCACATCAGCTGATATAACAAAGACATTGCACAGTGTTTTTCTCCACCCACAAACTCTCATGTTTTTTCAAACTGTTGCAACATCATCCCCATGTATAATGTGTGACTTTGAGCTTCTGTACTGTGGCGGCAGCGGTGCAACATGCCTGGTTACAAAAAGTGTGCCAGTGGATGCGACATCATTTTTGCCGTGTGACACGGGCTAAACGATGTGCATGAACGCAGCCTTAGTACCACAATGATGCTAATTAGCTCTATAAACAAGAACACTTTTTGGAGCAGGCTGTTAAAATGTTAAAGATGGAAGTTTATGGGAAATATCTAACTTGTGGAGCCGGCCTCAAGTGACCATTGGAGGAACTGCAGTTTTTGTACTTGACTTGTTTGCTTTCTTTTTCAGCCTTGAAGATTGCTGTTTGCTTTAAAAAACAAGAATAGAAAAAAAGAAAACACACACACACACACAGAGATGCATTGGTTCTGTGTCCTGAGAGAGCCCCGGATCAGGATGTATGAGCCTGGCCGCCTCCACTGTGCCACTTGAGACTGGTACTGGAATATAGATTAAGCAGCAAGGTCAAGGAGTTGTGAATTAATGGTACAGATAATCAGTGGGTTTACCGAGGCAGCCCTTCACAGGCTTCCTCCCCTGCTGTGTAACCCCGGCAGCCCCTGGCGTACTCCGGGCTCCCATGGCAGCAGAGGTAAACATGTGTGTAAATACTCCTTTGCTCTGCACAGTCTCGCACACGCGTGCACACGCTACAGAGCGGAGAAAAACTTACAAACAGAATGCAGCTATGTGCACATGGCTCTCTCTCTCACACACACATACACACATAATGGAAGAATCTGAGAGGAGGATTGACAAAAATGCCTCAGGTAAAATGAATCAAATCCAATGAGATGTATTGGGAGGATAGATATGTAAAGGGCTGCTGCTGACAGCTGCTATTGCTCCCTCGGTGGCTGGTGCCAAATGACAGGCCTACGGAGAAAGGTGCATTTGATAACACATCCACTACAATCCAGCAGATCCTCGTTCCCTTCGGTCTATTTATATTTCTTCCCCCACCCCTCTTTTATGCGTTGTTGTCTGCGCTAACCTCGAGTCAAAGCATCTCAGGCTGTTTTACAAGCTTACATGGGAAATGCACTTTGTTTCTTTTTGTGGGCTGAGAGTTGTTGCCTTTAAAAATAGCATATCATCAACTGTGCAACACCAAAGTAACACACAGACACACACACACATATATGGGCAAATACACAGTCTCACTTTGTTTCTCCTCCAGCTTCCTCCTCCTATGTGCCTCAGATAAACATTCAGGCAGCAGTGGGTGGAGGGGCTGTGCAGCTCGGTGGGGCTAACATGTTGCATTGGACTCCTTGAGCAGAGAGGACAATGACTAGGTCCACAGTGCCCCTATTAAAGCAGCAGCCTCCAGGCTAGTGGATTAGCCTGAATAGGCTGTGCTCCCCAGGTACAGGATTTGGTTTACATTAGCCAGCTTTGCCCTTGGCTGCCACTGCTAACTCCTGTTCAGGTCACTTAGCTCTGGCCTGCCACACAGGACACCTATTTTTTTCTCTGTTTTGTAGCATAATTAGAAAGAGGAGTTTAATTGACACCACTTTGTGTCACAAAGAAATGTTTGCTGCTGTTTGAGGACGCACTGGCTGTGCAATTGTTGGGGCAGATGCTCGGCGAGAGGAGGAAGAAAATACCTCACTTTTTCAACAGTCTTGTGTGCACGACAGTGAGGAGGGCATGTAGCTTGGGGCAAAGGAACCACTTTAAATTTTAAACACAATTTCATCTTTGCCTCATTTCAATGCAGTACGGCTGGAGGTGGAATCAGAATGCATAAAATTGACTGCATGAAAAGATAATGTATAATAAATGTATTCCACATTGGGCGCCAGTGGATCGAATCATTGATTAGCAGCGGCAGGCCCACTGCTAAACATTCTTGTTTCATACATATTTCATTGTGGCTCTGACAGTGGCTGGCTCTAGTGTCATGGGACTGTGACAGATGTCCATTAGCTGAACCCGGGACCAGCGAAAGGGAGGTCCTGGTAACCTGTACCACCCCGGATCTGGTGTCCCCATCTGGTTGGATGCATGGTGGCCCTTCTTACAGATTAAGCTTCATGTCCAGGATGTTAAGCTGAACCAAGAAACACCAAATCTCTTCTGTTTGTTGTGTTGTTGCCTGTATCCATGCATCCATCTATTTTCTTCTGCTTATCCACTACAGGGTCACGTGGGGGCTGGAGCCCATTACCAGCTGTCATTGAGAGAATGAAGAGGTATGCCCTGGAAGGTCGCCAGTCTATTGCAGAACTAACACAGAGAGACAGATGACCATTCACATTCACACGGCCAATTTAGACTGGCCAATTAACCCAACCACATGCATGTCGTTGGACTGCAGGGGGAAGCTAGGGAAATCCAGCACAGGGACAACATGCAAAGTCCACACATAACTGTCCCGGGAAGCCGGTGAATTCCAGGCACCAGTCCTACCCACGAGACCGCAGTGCTATTCGTCTGTATGGGTTACCTCCTAATAGGTAACTGTTCTGCATTCTGTTGAATCCCTCCAAATGTGGTGGTGCTGTGGTGCTGGGTCTTGGACCTTATTGAGTTGCATTTCCTTTGCATGGTGTCCTGAACTTTGGCTTGTTGTCTTATCGTCCATAGTTTCCTTGGTTACACTCACCTGTTAATCTTGAGGGATAGTAGGTGTTCCCGTTATGTTACTTCCTGTTTTATTTTATTAATCTTTTCTCTCATGTGTTTAGTATTCACTTTTCTTTCTCCAGTCCTGTTCCCCAAGTTGTCTGCACCTGTGTTTTCTGCAGCTGTTATGACTTCCTTCCTGTTTCTGTCAGTGCAGTTGGTAACTCTTCCTGACATGTTTCTTCTTGGTTTATGTTCCTGCTCCTACAGTTTCCCCATACTTTGATTTTGTCACCCGTTAGACTTTGTTACTTTTGGACTGTACCTGGGATTTCCATTAAAAGTAGATTTTGAGTTTTCATTTCCACCTGCCTGCCTTGGTCTGCATTTTGGGTCCACTGCCACAACCACACACTACATAATAAAATAAAATGATTGTAAAGTTTCAGCGATGTCTCAGAATAGCCTCCGCTAGACAGGAATCAATCAAACTGGGCCATATTTGTTAGTTTTCCACATCAAGCTAACAAATACTCAGGCCGGCCACAGCACGTACTCCAAAAAAGCTTCTATAGTCGTGCTTTTCTGGAAAAGATGGAATCATGAATGAACCAGAAGAGGCAACTTCTAACTTCTAACTTTTAACTCTGTTAAATTTCATAAATTCTCTTTTCATGGATGCCTGGATGTTAAACTTAATAGTTACACCTGGTAGAGTAGCAACACTGATCATTTTATTACAGATGAAAGAATTTAGACAGTTTGTAACTCTCAGTGATGCCGCAAAGTTCTTTTGACTTTGGGACCTGAAGCGGAGTTTGGACCTGGAAACGACTAATGATGTTAGACTTAAAGACGGGATACACTGAGATATTTATAATTAGAGCTATTTGTATTTATTAGAGCTACTTTGTTATATTTTGTTACTTTGTAATACATTGTATTATTTAATTTAGTTTAGTTAGTTACTGTTCTTACTGTCTTGGAGTAACTGTAGCCACATAATTTCTTCTGGGATTAAAAAGTATTCTGATTGTGACACAATAGAAACACAAATATCTATCAAAAGGAGTATACTTTAGAATAGTACTAGCAGTTGATCCCACCATGTTGGACTTGACAGTCGGTGTGTCTGCTTTATAGCTTAGTTTATACTTATACATAACTTGAACATAATTTGCCCTTTTTTTTCTCAAAATCACCTCCAGATGGAAATTTGGGATTCAGCATGTTTTGCCACACAGGACTGTATGATATGTTTTTGTGATTTTGGAAGAAGGTGTGTGTGTGTGTGTGTGTGTGTGTGTGTGTGTGTGTGTGTGTGTGCATAGCTTCTGCAACCTACAGTTACCCATAACATCTCTCTCTCGCTGAATGGGTCCACAGAGACGTGAATCTTCCCTAAGCTGTAATTTCTGCCTTTCGTTGAAATGCTGTCATTGGGCGATTGTAGGGTTCACCCACTTCTATGAACATCACGAGCACAGAACCTTCAATTCGTCTGTCTACTGATATGCACGCGTCTGTTTCAGAGGCATAAAAAGGCAGTCACTCAGGACTAACGCGCGTGTAAGAAGTGCAGGACTAAAGGTCGCAAAGACCAAATGACACGTCAATTCAGGCAGACCGACAACTTCTGAAACTCTGCAAACTTCATATCTGCTTCTGTCGTCGTTGCATGAAGTCATTTGCAGCCCTTTAAATGGAACATGTTTCATGTCAGAAAACAATGTTGTATGTCTAATGATCTCCTCGGCATCTCCAGTTCAAAGAGAAGCTTTAGACACATGTATTCCCTCTCCAGGGTCGGTCCTTTTTTTTTACAGCATGAATGCAATTTGTCAGGTGAAGATGAGGAAAAAATGAGGCCAGCATATGGGCCCCCCGAGTGTGTGTGTGTGTGTGTGTCTGCGAGATAGAGAGAGAGAGACGGAGGGAGCGAGGGGAAGAGAATTTTTTCCTCTTTATTTTGGGGAACTAGAGCGTCGTCTCAGCTCTTCGCTATTCCCCACTAATCAGGTGCTGCCAACCTGCCAGCCAAGGCGGGACGCGAGGCCTTTCAAAACACTCTGCTAATTAACAAGCCCCCAATGCATCCCTTCCGCTTTTACAGCACTAGCACATCTGCCATAGAAGCTCCAGAGAAGAAAAACTACATTATCGCGAGTGTGAGTGGATCCCTTCGCTTTGCACACAACCTGAATAGATGTGTGTGTTGTTGTGTGTATGCATCTCAGTCGCAAAGGTGCGCACCAAGTTATTCACATGAGCTCCCAGTTTGGTTTTTTTTAATTTGTTTTTTTTTCTTCCTTGAAAGTGTTGACGGCTTTACATTGGTGCGCCGCTTGTGTAGACATTGGCAAGGCATCCCACATCTATCAAGCAGCTGAAAGGCATGAATAGGGTTCCCACCGTCTTAATGACTGTTTACATGTCCCCAGCGCAGATTAAAAGACGTTTCTGGTGTCGCCTGGGGTCTTGTGGCGACACATCTTTGACGTCTTTCTTGCAAGATTATCTTAAAAAAATGTTTGTTTCCTTCACTTAGTGCCTGATTTCTTTATCTCCATTTAGTAAAGATTACATAGAAATATGTGTTCAGCTAAATTTAATATTAGTTGTAGATGTGTTAAAAAGAGGAGGACGTGGTAACAAAACTGCATCGGTGTCATCTCGAGCCAGATAATTACTCATGCTGACACAAGTAGAAGGTTCTCATGTTACCTGGTTAGGTTGAAAGAAAAAAGCCTTTAAAATGCAGTTTAATTTATACAGGCCTTTGAAAGCTGCTTGGAAAATTGGACAAAGCAGCCACAGTGGCCTTGTTTACTTTTGGAAAGTCTCTCAGAACTGTAAGGGATCCATACATTCCCAGGAAATGTGGAGGTATGACTTTTTTTCCAGACCCGGAATTCCATTACCTCTATGTTTGCCAACCAAAGGCCGTTTGGAGCCCAGGAGATCCTCCGAGCTCATTACGTCTGTCGGAAAGCCATACCACGCTCACTCTCTGACTCTGATGGAGCCTCATGCTAATTTACTGCTACTCAACAACTCCCTCTCCAACAGCACTGAGCTGCTCTGGTCCTGGAGACGAGCTTGAGTCCTGGAAATTAGCAAAAAAAGCATATTTTTGAAGGTCAAATATCACATGTTCAGAAGAAAACTGGTGAGTCCGTTGACTGAAGGCAAATCGTATCTTGACATAGAAATTGAGGTGCTTTGGAAATTTTGTTATAGGAAGATTTTTTGACATATATAAAGTCAATAATAATTTTTTTGCTTTGTGTCATTCAGACATGGGTAACACATTAATTGCAACAGCTTAATGAAGCTGTGAAGCTCCTGTTATCAGGACATGGACACCCTCTTTACTTTTAAGATTAGGCTTAAAAACTTTCCTTTTTGATAAAGCTAATAGTTACAGCTGGATCATGTGACCCAGAATCCTCCCTTAGTTATGCTAGTTATGTCTTTCTTTCACTCTCTTTGTGTTTGTACACCACTCTGCATTTAATCTTTGGTTAGCATTAATCTCTCGCTCTCCTCGGCAGTGTATCTTTTGTCATGTCTTCCTCCCCTCACTGCTAACTTCCTTCCTGAGCCTGGCTCTGCTGGAGGTTTCTTCCTGTTAAAAGGGAGTTTTTCCTTCCCACTGTTCCCGACCGCTTGCTCATAGGGAGTCACCTGATTGTTGGGGTTTTCTCTATATATTTTGTTGGGATTTAGAGATTCTTTTATTGCTACGATATAATCTGCCTTATGATAAATGCATTAAGAACATGTTTTACAGCATTATTTTATCAGTAATATTTCTTACAGGGTTCATATTGCATTGAATATGTTTGTCATCACATTCATTCTATTCACAGGTTTAGTTCATTTTATACACATTGCATATCTATGTTGATTTGGAGTTGATGTTCCATCCAAGAGGGTTTTACGCTTCACTGGTGAGAGTGTCCAGGTGATACATGTTGAGGGAAGATGAGAACATAGCAGGTTAATTGCATGCATGCTTACAATACACATAAATCTAGTAGCAGGCCTGAGCGAAGGCCCCAGTGTCTTCTGCTTCTTTTTGAGACCTGCTGCAATTTAGTCTACTTAGTGATTGATGACGAGGGTCAATTATTAGCCCTTAGAGACCCTGAAGCTTGAAGTTTATTACCTTAAAAGGCAAGTGTTATAGAAAAGAGAAGTTACATGTCTGTTTATAGTTATTAGAGATGTACATGATGTACCCTTGTCTGTAAACAATGTATTTTTGACCTGTGTTGACGTGCATGTGTGGGCGTTAATTTTCTATGCTATAAAACCAGCATTCAATGTATTTTTGTCAGAGGAAGACATATGCTGATGGTTCCTCTCCTGTGTTAATAAACTCATCGTTTGATTGCACTTGTCTGGTGCCTCCGTCGTTTGTTGTCTGGTCTGCAGTTGATTGATCTCGCTTCAATTTGTAGGGTCTTTACCTTAAAATATAAAGGGAAGGCAGTTGTTGTGATTCAGGGAAGTATAAATAAAACCAATTAAAACAGAATTAGATTAATTTTCCTTATGGCTTCATTTTCAGTGCTTGGACTATGGAAAAGAGTTTCATGGTGCTTTCTTGTTCTGGGCAGTACAGTGTTATTTATAGACTGTTTAATATCAAGTTCTCAAACTTGTTGCTCATTAAAACATTAACATGTCACAATATTGTGCTTATTTGTCACAGAATTCATTCCTTCTATGTTAATAGCATTATTCAGTCTAAGATTCATGAAGACTTTTTGACATGGTGGCACATTAGAATGATGTCATAATGAATACATCTAGTGCTGTTGCATGATAACCTTTGAACTCTTGCGCAATATACTTGTTTGAATAGATTAATGGCAATAATTATGTTGATCTCATTTTATAGCAGTGTTGAAAATACTTTAATATATCAGTTAGAAACTCATGTAGAGAGAATATTAAAACAAGCTTTATTTGAAAAAAAGTCAATTTGCGGTTTCAGTAGAGGAACACTTGATGGATGACCAATGTTACTGTGACTTATGGAAAAAATTTAAGGTCTGTAGTGGATTTTAAGCCGATGGTTCCCATCTTTGGTGCAATATTTTACTTCACTGGAGTGAAGACAAAAGACTGTTGGTATCAGGTTTGTTGTCTTAAAGGAGGGAGCATAGAGCCTTTATATCAGTGTTAGCTTAATCCAGAGGTTCCCAAAGTGTGGGGCCCGCCCCCTAGGGGGGGCGCAGAGCCATTGCAGGGGGGGGCGTGGTATGAAAAGAAAAAAAAAAAAGAAGAGCGCTTGGACACTGCTAGCATAATGGACAGGTTTTTGACGGGGCTCCCACACAAACGCAAAGCAGGAGATGAAGCATCGCCAAATATGTTTCCAAACCAACTTCCTTCCAAGCCAAAGACAGGAAAATATGGTGAAGCATATCTTCCCTTTGGCTTCACCTGCAAATAGTTTTCCCTGCGTCGGAGGCACGCGCTGGGCTCTCCAAATCACGGCCAAACAGTATCCCTCAATGTTGATTTTTAGTTGACAAACACTTCTTGTAATAACTACTCCTGAAATTTTGGACATGTTAACTCATTATACAGTAAAGTTACAGCGGGATACAAATAATATCAGGCTGATCCTGCCACGATTTGTTCCCCCTGTTCAAATCACGGCCAAACAGTATCCCACAGCTGTTTATGTGTTTAAACCCATTTTGCACAGAGAGGCATTTTTTGAAAAATGTATTGATAGCAATGTTGAATATTATTACACAGGAAAAAAAACAACTACACGTAAAATAATTACACCGTGACGCCTCTGCCTTTCTAAATGGAGAGACAGTAACTGCGTGTGTATATGTAAGCGTGTAAAACCTGCAGATAGATTAACAGTATTTTGTCTCTATCTGCCATTCTGCAGTTCATCTCATGTAAACAATAACGTGGCGCACAGCGTGACGTGAAAAGAGGCACATACCTTTGACGTTGCGTGACGAACTCTGTATTCCTCGTCCACACATAAACTTAAAAAAGGAGTTTTAAATAATCTCTTTTTTTGTTGATCGCAACACCGTTTACGTGTTGACGAAAAGCCCAAACGCATAGAAACAGCTGCGTTTTCAAAAATACCCGTGTAGGTGTGGACGCAGCGTAAAAGAGTTAGTAGTATATTTTATTACTGCCTGTAATTTATTGCCGTTTACTTGTATTTGCTTAATTGTTTACTAAATGTTTGAGGTGTGAAATAAACCGCAATGGAGTTTGTAAACAAAATATGGGTGTGTGTGTTTGGAGGATGCGTTTGTGGTGGTGGTGGTGGGGCGAACATTTTTCTTGTAAAACAAAGGGGGGCCTGGCAAAAAAAAGTTGCCTTAATCTACCCTGCTGTTCATGTTAGCTATGCTAACCTAATTTTTCATAGGTCCAGTTTACACGATACACACCATTTTCCTTTCTTCTATGTTTTCTAAAACGTTACCTACTTTCAGACACACTGCCTTTCTTTTAATCTGATGACATATAGTTAAACATGTTAGTATGCAAAGTCAGATCCAGCAACATTTATGTTTTAATCTCAGGGTGGCTGTAGCTCAGGAGGTAGAGCAGGTCATCTGCTGATTGGAAGGTTAGTGCTTCGGTCCCTGGCTCCTCCAGTCAGCATGCCAAGTATCCTTTGGCAAGATACTCTGATGTATTCATCGGAGTATGAATGTTAGTTAGGAAGCACTAAAAGCTTAGAAGAAAGTGCTTGTGTTAATGTGTCATGTTGTATAGAGTGCTCTGGGAGAGTAGAAAAGCGCTATATAAGGATCAGTCCACCAAGCCAGCAATGGATGCATTCTGTGCCTTCCATGTCTTAAAGAGGCGTTTGATAACCAGTGAATTATTCCAAAATCCCATTATAAAAAGCAGAAGCTGTGTGTAAATGTAGTGTAAAAAAATGTTACAACAATTTACAACCACGGCAGAAAGAGCAGAAGAGAATATGGCAAATGTGTTTTAGTCGTATCCTGGGCCTAAACACTGTAGACAGACACATATTTTTGGCAGAGGGCTTGGTGGTGATGTGGGGTTATTTTCCCTATTTACAGGAGGCCCTGGCAGAAAAATGCCAATCAGAAGGTGTGTTGGAATCCCATCATCCATTTCTTGCCTAGAACACCTTCACTTTCCATTTGCTTCAATATGCAAACCAAGCTGTTTAGGGATGAGGAGAGAGGCAGCTAATGAGCTGCCTGTATCAAGCCTGCAGAAAAGAAAGGACCCCTGTACGTAGCTGCTGGAGAGAACAGCTCCTCTGGGCATGCTCCGAAACAGCAAAAACAACAACAACAACAACTACTACTCTACAGCCAAGGCAACATAAATTGATGTGATTAACCAGTGGGAATGACAGTTACTGTGTGAGAGGCTGGATGCAGAGCAAGCACATTTGGAGTTTGCAGGCAGGCAGAGAGCATGCAGCTGCAGACTTGGAGATAGATATGGCGAGATGTCAGCTGCTGATGAGCTGTGCTTGACCTCAGAATGAAAGTTTTCTCTCTTGACTTTTCCCCCCTCTTGCTGTCCTTGTTGTTTAGTGTCTAATTTCCGCAGTGCAGTGTAACATAAAGCTGTCCATAGATGACATTGGAGCCAGTTGGTTCTTGTGCACAGGGGATTTGCTTGACATCCTCTACTGTAAATCAATCTCTGTGAGAATAATGATCCATTACAGTGTCGAACAGTCTTTGATTGTTCATCTGCCAAAAAGTGCTATATGGATTATAGCAAGTCCTAAAGATATTGAAAGATAGGATATGGATTCCTAATGCTAACTCAAAGGACAAATGATGTCTGTCTTAAATATTAAATAGAGAGCTCACTTTTAGTTTACTTATAAGATATCTGTAAGCTCAAAAAAATGTCTTGTAAATTCTTTACTTGTGACTAACGGGAGGTCGTGCCATTAAACAACTCTCTACAAACACATCATATAAATATCAGTGTTTTGAGGTCCAGTTCAGTCCGCTGAACTTTTGCACTTTCGTTGGCCCAGCCAGAGTTTTGCTCCGCCACAAACCATCACAAACAAAATCCGAGGGCAGTCTCGTTTCACATAATTGCTCAGCCAGAAAATGTCCATTACGTTCTTGTTTTCCTTGGCGCACGGACTAGAACTTTAAACCATGAAAGAAAAGCAGTGTGGGAAGTTCAAATGGTATTGTCATTAACGCCTCAACACAGTGATCATTCACAAGGGGCTTGCACGTACAGACAATGCGGGCCTTTCTTGCTGTGGTGCAGATGGCATCGTAAAAAAAACAAACAAAAAAAGAAAAAGAGGCCTTCTCTGCAAACACCAAAAGCAAACACACAAACAGTGGTGACCCTCTGAGTCCCCAATCCATCTTTTCTCCTGTTGGGTGCTTGTTGTCTCAGGAAGATCAAGGCGTTTTCACTGATGTTTGGATGCTGTCGTACACGCTCATTTTGGTACCTCTTGAAATGCAAATGTACACTTTTCTAAATGTTATATTTCATCCAGCTTTTGTGTTGACTTCATACATGTACATCAATGTCTCCCAAAGCTTTTAATGTACAGGGATTCATTGTTGCACATTGTTCTGTCACTGCTTGACAACTATAAAATAAAAATGTGGAATAATGTGATAAAAAAACA
The DNA here is from genome assembly GCF_013358895.1 of Oreochromis aureus. Lineage (NCBI taxonomy): Eukaryota > Metazoa > Chordata > Actinopteri > Cichliformes > Cichlidae > Oreochromis > Oreochromis aureus. The sequence continues at coordinate 8,527,052 of NC_052950.1, forward strand.
AAATATTTAATTGGATTCAAAATGCTGAAAACATCTGATACTGATTTCATGTGTGGTCACTTTATAACTCATTGTAAGCTCCACATTGGCAAAGATGTAATAAACTGACTACATCACTCACACTAATTCAGTGGTGAATTAACATTAACACGTATTAAATTGGTCCTGTGAGCAAACTGATCAAATCATTCATTAAATGTGTGCCTGATAAAGAACATTTGCACATTTGGGCTAATTTGTACAGTGGCCCAGAGAGGTCAAATGCACTGCAACTTCAGAAAACATCAGCATATAGAAAAACACTGCAAAAGCATGCAAAGTTAAATAAAACACAACATAAATTTAAAAAACTCACAAAATGCAGTGGAAGTGTTTTTTGTGGGGGACAATAATCATGGCTGACCAGCAGCAGAAGTGACAAGTTAATGGTAAATGGCTAATATCAAACATCTATTTACAGTATTACATGCACACACACACATTACCTGCATCTTTTTCTCCCTCATATCACCCATGAATCCTCTGCTTCTTTTAAGCGCCTCCCCAAAAACATTTCTATTTTTTGTTGAATGTTTTTTCCCCTCAAATTCCAGTGCATTTGACTTCTCAGGGCCACCATCCATTATTTTGCTGCCAAAATAAGTGGAAAAATAGTCTGTAGCTTACACTTTTTCGCTCATATAAATGTCTATAGAAATCTAAAGCTATACAAAAGTCTGGAGAGTGAAGAGGAAGGTTTAGGAAACTGTTATGTCTCCAGTGGGTCCAATGAAGTTTTTGCTGCAAACCCCAGAGCTTCTCCAAACAAGGATAGGCTTTATGGTGCACACAGTTTGCACAAAATGTAGAACACTGGGTTGAAAAAGTGTGGCATCCACATAACTGTAATATGGAATTCACAGATACAAAAAGGTTAAAAACAAAAAACCTACTAGGAAAATGTTAACAAATTCTCATATAATGTAATCAGATGTTGCATTATCAGAGGCTATTAGTAACAGGGCATTTTAATACATTCAATTTTATTAAATGCTAAGTAAAGTTACTTAGCAACATTACATTTGCAGGAATTATAACATCAGTGCGTGCCTTTGCTACTCTGAATGCATTTTTGTTACTTTTCAGTTGGTCGATTTTGGTGAATACACAGTGACACTGCAGCATGATGCTATCAGCTCCATTTGGTTTAAGGCAAATTGGCTAACCTTTTGAAATGGCTAGTACTAGACTTTCCTCCAAGACCAGTGGGTGTCTTGTGTATTGCCCTTCAGAAACACAGATGTTCCATCTCCACAATGCAATGCAGCTTTCTTTAGGTCTAATCCCTGGATGCTGGCAGAGTTGCAGCAGAAATATTTCCAACCAGAGCTGCAGCACTTCTGTGTGCAGCTGTGCCTCAACATTTGTCATATCTTGTCATCAAGTGCCGGAAACAAGGCTGAAAAATTTGCTCAAGATTACATTGCACACAAGCAGGGACTCGTGTGCGCATGCACGCATGCTTGTACACATCCCTGGACATGCTGTGACAGTGAGATCAGGAAAGTGGGGCCTATACACAGCATACCAGGAAGCAGGCCAGCCAAATAAACATGTCATGCCACTTGATAAAAGATGTTGTAGGATACACCTGTGCTCCCTCTCTCCTCATTCCTCTCATAGGTGCAATTAAGAACTGGTAATGTGTATGACAGAGTCTTGAATTTGTAGTCAGCTTATAGTCCAAGTGCTGCTGACCAATCATGTTTGAGTAGGCTTTAACTGCGTGCAAGAAAATCCTTGCAAAAAGAGGATTTTCCAAACGCACTGGCTAATTGTCATCTATCTCTGATTACCATTTAGAATTTATTGGTCTGATATATAATGACTAGTGGATGGAAACCGCGATCTCCATGTTGATGGAGGGGAAGAGATTTTCAGGTCACAGGATGAGAAGACACAAGAAAGCATAAGGCACTCTGCTTACCCTGCCTGTGTGCAACATTCACTTTTCATTTCATTCATTCATTGAGCACTTAAATCTTCAACTGCAGGCTTATTTGTGGTTCCTAAAAGTAGACCCCATGGCTCAGTTTGGATTCAGGAGACAGAAACCCTCTGTACCTTTAAAATTAGACTTAAAACTTTTGTTTTAGATAAATAGAAGTTTCTGGATCAGGTGCCCCTGTACGAGGTGCCTTCCTATGATTCACTGAGTGTTTCTTTTTCAGTCATCCCTCTTCACTCCCTTTGTTTAAACACCACTTTGCATTTAATCATTAGTTGTTATTAGTCTTTGGCTCTCTTCCTCAGTGTGTTATTTGTCCTATCTCCTGAACCTCACCCCCAACCAGTTGTGTCTTTATCTTACTGTATAAAGCACCTCGAGCCGACTGTTGATGTGGTTTCGTTCTATATAAATAATATGAAATAAAATTTTGGTGTGCAGGTCAGAGCAGCTCCGGAGGCTGACTGCTGCAGCGCTCCTGTTGATGTCCTAGCAGACATACTGTGGGCTGCCTCACCTAGAACTCTGGAGTGTCACTCATGTTTTCTGTGCCATGTGAAGAAGATAAAAAGATACATAGCTATATTAGTCATCATGCCAGGGGCATTAAGTAATTAAAATTTTTTACGGTAACGTAACCGCACCGTGGCAGGAACAATGTCAGCGTGGCCGCAGCCGTTCAGTGATATAATCATCGTACACAGGTGTGCCCCGGGCCTAGGTTTGCATAATGAATCAGAGACAGACGGACAAAGCAAGTACAGAAGGCACGAGGTGAAGCAAGGCAGTGGGGAACACGAGGGGAAAACCAAACGAGAACGAAGAAGCGCACCTGTGTTTCTGGCAATGCATATTTGCTAACAGGCATGCACAACAATTAATGTAATGAAGGAGGGAAAACACATTATTATAAAACTCAAAAAGCTATTAATTGGTTCGACTGTTTTTTTTTGTGGGTATTCATTATTTTCCTTCTGTTTGGACAGGTGACGGCAGCACTTTAAATTTTCCTTTAAGCTTTTGTTTCCCTTGGTTGTCATAATCCTTCCAAAGAAAATAAGACCAAGATGCTTCTCACTACAAAGCCCCGACTCTGTCTTAATAGTTTTCTCAATATCAAATAAGCAGATGGTTACAATAAAGAATTTGCCTGAATTTGCAGACCGAGTCGTCCACCATAAGACTACGGATTTATCTCAGCCATCTTCAGCTAGTTACAATAAGCTGCTCTGGGATCCCATCATCCCAGCTGTGCACACGGTATTTTAGTAAGATCAGTGGTGTTGTTGAAAGTGCAGCTATGTCTGTCTGTGTGTGTGTGGGTCAAGCCTCCATTTGATGGATGGACCGTCAAGAAGCTCAACACTTTACGGCTGTTGGTTTTGAACTTCTAATAACGCGTAATAATGACGTAAAAGAAAAGAAGTGTGAAAATATTCAGCAGATATCCCTCATCAAAAAAATAAAAATAATTAAATCATTTGTCTGTTTTCATTTTAGTTTCTGTACCCAAACCAGTAAAACTAATCAGATTCCAAATGGCCTTTGCATTTATCCAATTAGCAAGTGTAGGCTAAGGCTAAGCAGAACCTCAGTATGTTTACATTTTATACAGTGAGCATGTTAGCCTTTTGCTTTCCAGCTCCCAATTTAGTACATTATTTAGCATAAATTTAGACTTTTGGCTCTAAATAAGATCATTATTTCTCAACAGAATTCTGCCTAACGGAGTCGGGAATTGTGACTTATTTTACTTTGGTTTAGCTGTTTTTAGGCACAAGGAAAAGAAATGAAACAAACCCATAAAAAGCAGGAAAAAAAGCACCTCAGTTATAACTGAGAGAAAGGAAAGATTTGGTTGCTACGATTCCAGTCCAAACGCTGACCTGAGCCGTCGCTAAAGAAGCTGATTTATGAGGTGTCTTAATTGAGGCTAATTGACTCAGTTAATGATCTTCACACAGATCAAACTGACCCAGGAGAGCTTAGCTGACCCCACTGCAGACACACACACACACACACACACACACACACACACACACACACACACACACACACACACACACACACACACACACACACACAGTAAAACATGCACACAATTCTTAACACTGCCCCTTTTTCCCTCCTACAAGCCTCTATTTGCCAAAAGCTAATACATTTGAAATTCCAGTGACCTGCTTGATCTTCCTCTTCTGTTTTGCAAGAAATTCCCAAATGCGATTTCAGACATTTGCACTCAGATCAAGCGCATTACTGTAAAAAAATCAAACTATTTCCTGTGAATCAAGGTATTGTTGACACCTTAGTATCTGACTGCTTTTGTCTCTGGTATTTATTTTTTATTGGTCATTTCAATTTGAGCTTAAATGAGAATAAAGTTTGTAAATCTTTAGCTGGGAAAACATTTTTAATTAATGATTTAATCACCGAGCACAGCCTTGATTTTATGTTTTTAACTGAAACTTGGTTGGACCAAAGTAACAGTGGAGCTGTTCTCATCGAGTCGACCCCTCCTAACTACAGTTTTATCAGTGAGGCCAGGGTGAGCAGGAAAGGAGGAGGGGTTGCTGTCTTATTTAATGAATCATTTCAATGTAAGCAGCTATCTCCTGGAAGTTTTCAGTCTTTTGAATATGTGGCTTTACAGCTGAAGGCCCCATCCAAAGTTGTGTTTCTTAATGTTTACAGGCCTCCCAAATACTGCACAGACTTTTTTAATGACCTCAGTGAACTGCTGTCTGTGATCTGTGTTGATTTCGACTGTGTAATTATTGTTGGGGATTTTAACATCCATGTGGACAACCCTCAGGACAAAGGGACTAAAGACCTGAGTAACACTCTGGGCAACTTTGGGCTGACTCAGCATGTAACAGAGGCCACACATAATAGAGGACACACTCTTGACCTACTGATCTCCAAGGGCCTGAGCATTTCAAAGGTTACTGTGTCTGATGTGGGCCTGTCTGATCATTACTGTGTTGTCTTTGAAAGTAAAATCTCAGCCCACACAAATATATCAACAGCAGTGATCACAAAACGGTGTGATCTGAACACAGTAGTGAGATCTTTAACCAGGTCTTCCCATTAACACCTGACCTGTCCAGAGGTTCAGTCAATGAGCTCGTCAATAGCTTCAATGCTAAAATGTTAAATGTAATGGACACTATTGCTCCCATTAAGGTGAAGGTTATCTCTGGAAGGAAAAAGTCTCCATGGAGAAACTCCACACTGGTGAAAAATGAAAAAAGAGAGTGTAGGAAAGCTGAGCGCAGATGGAGAAAAACAAACCTCCAGGTTCATTATGACATCTATAAAGAGAAACTTCACAATTATAATTTACAACTGAGGAGTGCAAGGAGGTCCTACTTCTCTGACATCATCACCAAAAACAGTCATAATGCTCGGGTCTTATTTTCTACAGTTGACAGGCTAACAAACCCTCCTGTGTCAGTGGCAGCTGAGCTTCATTCAACCATGGCCTGCAATGACTTTGCCAAATTCTTCACAGAAAAAATCCAAAAGATTAGACAAGCAATTAATACATCAACAGCAGATCCAGGATATGTACTGTGTCCACCGAAAAACTGTTTAAACACCATCAAACAGTTTCACCCTATTAACAGCAAAGACCTGGAGGACATCTTATGTCAACTGAACTCCTCCTCTTGCTGTTTAGATGTCCTGCCAACAAGTTTTTTCAAAAAGGTCACAAGGACTTTGGAGTCAGACCTGTTACAGATCATCAACTTTTCTTTAAAGTCAGGTGTGTTTCCAGAATCACTAAAAACTCCTGTAATTAAACCTATACTGAAAAAGGACAATCTTGACAAGACACAAATGAATAACTACAGGCCGATCTCAAATCTCCCATTTTTAAGTAAGATCATTGAAAAAGCAGTTTCTCAACAGCTCAATTACTTATTAAAACAGAATAACTGCTATGATGCCTTCCAGTCAGGTTTTAGACAGAACCACAGCACTGAAACCGCTCTGACCAAAGTGTTTAATGACATATGTCTGAACACAGACAGTGGAACAATGTCAGTCTTAGTTTTACTGGATCTCAGTGCAGACTGGAGAACTGGGCAGGTCTTTCAGGAACTGTACTAAACTGGTTCAAAACATACTTAGAAAACAGGAAATACTTTGTATCAATAGGTAACTTCACATCTGAGCAGACAAGTATCACATGTGGAGTTCCCCAAGGTTCCATCTTGGGACCCCTTCTGTTTAACATTTACATGCTCCCACTGGCACAGATTATAAAGAACAACAAAATAAACTACTACGCAGATGACACACAAATATATATCACAATGTCACCAGGAGACCGAGGCCCTGTACAGGCTCTTGGTAAATGCATTGAGGAAATTAATGACTGGTTATGCCACAATTTTCTCCAGCTAAACAAAAATAAAACTGAGGTAATAGTCTTTGGTGCCAAAGAAAAACGATTACAGGTCACCAGAGAACTTCAGTCTATACAGCTAAAAACCACAAACCAGGCGAGAAATTTGGGTGTAGTGATGGATGCAGACCTAAACTTAGAAAAACACATTAAGACAATAACAAAATCAGCTTACTATCACCTCAAGAATATTTCAAGGTTAAAAGATCTGATGTCTCAACAGGACCTGGAAAAACTAGCCCATGCATTCATCTTTAGTAGGCTTGATTACTGTAACAGCATATTTACAGGTCTACCTAAAAAATCAGTCAGACAACTACAGCTCATTCAGAACTCTGCTGCTAGTGTCCTCACTAAGACCAAAAAAGTGGACCACATCAGTCCAGCTCTGAGGTCTTTACACTGGCTGCCTGTCCGTCAGAGGATAGACTTTAAAGTTCTGATGCTGGTCTATAAAGCTCTGAATGGTTTAGGACCAAAATACATCAGTGACCTCCTGACCCAGTATGAACCTTCCAGATCCCTCAGGTCATCTGGATCCGGTCTGTTATCAGTCCCCAGAGTCAGAACCAGACACGGAGAAGCTGCATTCAGCTTTTATGCTCCTTATATCTGGAACAAACTCCCAGAAAGCCTCAGATCAGCTGAAACACTCAGTTTATTTAAATCCAGGTTGAAGACTCACCTATTCTTAGCTGCATTTGAATAAAGCACCAAATCCACACTTAAGTTTAAATTTCAAAACCTACTTTTTAACGACTGATTTTATCTACTGTTTTGATATTTGATTTTATATACTGTTTTGTTTGTTTGTTTATTTGTTTGTTTGCTTGTTTTAATCAAATTTAAATCATGCTTTTTATTTGTTTTTGTTTTTAATGTCTCTGTAAAGCACTTTGAATCACCTTGTTGTTGAATTGTGCTATATAAATAAACTTGCCTTGCCTTGCCTAAATGGCACCATCTTGGCTCTGTTAGTTTTGGATTGTGCTATCTGATGGGTTATCTCGAAGGGTAAAAAAACCCCAAAACACCAAGTCACGCTGAATTGAGTAATACTTGAAGGTCGAATGATCCCACATTGGATATATAGGATATATATTATTTTATGAGTAAAATAATGAAGCCAAACAAAACAAGGCACAAACAGTAATGGCTCAGGGTGAATCCATGGCTGTTGCTTATAGATTTTCTTCGAAATCCTCCCATATTTTTCATTTTATTTTCACGTTACAGTCTCCGAGAAAATTGGATATTTTTTCCCCCCGCTATCGGTTGGGATAAGGATCCAGCGTGGTGTTGACTTCTTTTGCGGCCCGTCGAAGTTTCATGAATGATTAAAAGCGCTGGGCCTAGAGCTGCTCATAAATAAACAGCAGGCAACAGGACTGAACAGGCTTTTCATAGACAGGGAGAACTGACAGATTGGCTTTCAAATCATACCATTCAGTGGTAGATAATCCACTGTATAGCATTTTTATGCAGGAGTAGCCTGTTTTGGAAGTCATGCATATGCACTATGGACTGGAGAGGGTGTGTAAAAGTAGATGGGAAAAGTACTCTTGATGAGTAGAACATGCCCTTACAATACACACACACACACACACACACACACACACACACACACAAGCAACTTTGTGCTGTTACCCCCCCCAAACTGAACAGAGTGGGAATACAAATGAGTGTGTGCACTTCAAACTGTGCCATGCAACCTTTCCCAGTAAATAAAATGTCATCCACATGTGCAGTTGACACAAAAGCACACCACAACAACAAAATGGTCCAGGTTCTCTCATTACCTTGAGGCGATATTATGATTTTAAGTCCCTGAGCGGGTTGAAGGGTCAGAGCATCCACATGTGTTCCTTTTTTTTGCTTTTTTTCCTCAGCTGTGCTCCTCCAAATGAGAGCCAAGGTGCCATAGGACGACCCTCCATCTCAATCTCGCGGCATAATGAATAGTCTGAGGCCAACTGCCCTGTACGTGCTGAACTCTTGGCTCCTGAATCACATCTCAGCCAATTTACTCCCTCACTAGTCACACCCCCGCTTCCCCCCCTACTTTAAGGTCAAGAGCTTGGAAGCTGTTTTCTGCTTCAAACCAAATCACTAATGGCTAGAAACAGCTGGGAAGTTTACCAAAAAGATTGCAGGTCGGCTAATTTTATTCATTTCTCTGGAACAGTTGAGTGTGATGCTCTGCTGTATGTTGAGTTTGCTTGTTAGCATCTGGTTGCATTAGGGAATAAACAGGGCTTATTAAATAGTAAGTTCATATTTTTTCTGCATGAGTCAAAGCTTCATTTTATCATATCTACCAAGATGGAGTTGCATTTAATCATCGCATTTAATAATTTGTCCCATCTCTGTCCCCTCACCCTCAGTCGGAGGCGAGAGATGGCCATTCCTCCCTGAGCCTGGTTCTGCTGGAGGTTTTCTTCCTTTAAAAAGGGAGTTTTTCCTTCCCACAGAGTTTTTGCTTGCTCACAAGGGGGTCGTCTGATCGTTGGGGTTTGCTCCTTATCATTGGAGGGGGTTAACCTTTACAATATTAGCATCTTTGTGCTATATAAATAAAATTTAGTTGAATGTAATTTATCGCAATCAAAAAATAAACTGTTGCAATTTAAAATCTGAATCTCCTGTAATCAAGTGAAATACCATACTAAGCGTAGGAGGACTGCAGTGCTTTGATGAGAGACAGAGGTTGCTGAGATTTGTTAATTGGTGTTTTTTTTTTTAAATTTACACCACTGATGAAGCTGTTGGTTCTGCTGCATGTAAAAATAATGAGGCGGTTTTCCCATCAAGCACCGCTCAGGTGTGATGAGTGCACGGGCGTGGATCAGACGTCCTCCTCTTTGTCGCTGAGCGCTGTCACCTGACACTCTCCTTTTCTTTTGCTGATTTACCATATCACTCCAACCAGATTTGTGACACAAATTGGGATATTGTCACAATGACCACGAGGGTTAAATGTTGTGTTCAACAAACACTGACTGGTTCACCCACTTTTCCACCCTCTCCCCGACCTCCTCCACTCTTTTCTTCTTTTGCCCCATTATGTCGGGGCCCCGAACCTGCTAAACGCATTTCTAAATGACACTTAACGGCGTATCGCATCAAAGAAACCTTGAGTTGTGGATTTTCCTCGCCTAATGTGGCATCTTTGCCTGAGCAACAGTGTGGAGAGGAGTGAGAAAAGGTGGGGCCAGAGAGGGACAATGGCGGTTTGCCTGGGGAACGGCAGGGAAGGGGTCAAGAATCAGAATGTGGAGGACATTAGCAGTCAGCAGATTGATACAGGACCATTGATTCCCGACTTCTTTTTTCCTTCCTCATGGACATGATCTGCATTGCAAATGGCAGTTCTGTTGCTTTGGCCTTTTCTGGAGTCAGAAAAGATTGGAGGGGGAGGTGGGATTGAACGAGGGAGATCTGGGGTTCCCACAACACACAGGCTCTCTACACTCCATAACCTCCCAACCCTCCCCAGAAAAAAAAAACAAAAAAAAAACAAACCCTGAGCTGCGCTCCTCCTTCTCGAGTCCTCGCCCTTGTCCCAGGATCCCACCACAGCTGCCTCTGCAGTCTCCCAGGACTTCTCCTCACTCCTGAGGAAAGCACAACAGGCTCATTGTTCTGTGGGGAGGAGGCTTGGACAGCTCTGCTGCTCCTAGGTGTATTGTCTCCACTAACAAGCCTCATAAGGTCTAAAAAGGCGACTGCTCAAACGGAGTGGGGAAAGTTAGTCTCCTAGTTTTTAAAAGCCAAGTAATGAGGCTGCTCCTTTTGCTCCCTTAAGTGCAACATGCATGCACTCAGACATAGACGTTTGCTTTTCCAACTGCAAATTTTTTTATCCACAAAATTACTTTCCATTATTAATATTTGCATGAATTTGGATGTTTTTTGGAAAAGAAAATTCTGCCCCCTCTGTATATGTGACACAACAGACATTATAAAGAAGAATAAATAATGTAAGAGATTATTAACTGCAGTCTGTAGCTGATACACATGCAAGTGGCTTTCATAAATATCACCACCTAAGCTGGATAAATAGCTTTGATGAATGAGATTTATTTTTTATTCCTCTGCAGTGGCAGAGAACTCCTGATGGATTCTTTAAAACATGCTGGCAGTTTGGATGATTCTGAGAAAATTTTAGGGAGTAGTTACTCAACTCAAGAGTTGTTTTTCTGACGACTATGAGGAGGAATTCCTTTATTATAGGTCATGGTACAAAACTCCTCTGCATCTTTATTCTAATAATACTCTAAATCTGTTTCTCTTAGTGCCAAGAGTGTAATTTTCCCTGATAATTTAGAGTTTCTCAACTCTAAAGTAGGCTGTTTCCTCACTTTCTTCTTCCACTGCTGGAAGCATCAATTTGAGGTTGTGTTACAGGGCCATCCTAGGCTGGGAGATGTTCCAGTATCTGTGAAATCGTGACATTGATGAATGCACGGAAGCAGTAACAGGATTCATGTGGACACTGTGAAAAAGACGTTGTACCCACAAAACCCAGAAACCACAGATCAACACTACCGTATGAGCGCAACACACTGGACGGTGTGTCGGTAAGATTACCAAGGAGACCTGAGACACCACAACTGTGGAATGTGTCAGATGCTGCTGTCTGGCAATTGGCATCGGAGCCTCAAAGCTGGGACCTTGAGGCTCTGGAACAGCTTTTTTGCACCAGGCAATCAGGCTTACAAACAATGAACCCAAATGGTGTGTTGCCTGCCTCTGACACACATAGTCACACATAGACAGCACACCGCTGCACTTTACACACAACACTCAGTAGCAATGCAGTTTCCGATATTACGTTATTGCAATGCTATAAGGGTGAAAAACAAGGACCTGTCTCTTATTTTAACAATAAAATATACTTTATTGATACTTTATTTTGCATATTCCATATTTCTTAGTCTTGAGGGGTTTGTTTTTTTACACCTTCTTCTGTCATTTTATTTTATTTTATTGCATTTTTGGATTTCCCCCCACCTTTTCTGTTTGTTTGCTTTTGTTAATCTAAAGTTAATGATAAAAAAAAGAAAGAATCCGATCTTGAGTTTAGAGGCAGAATCATCACGTTTAACAGCGTGGTCTAGCCAAGCAAGCAGACACAGGAAATGTAAGGTAGAGATAAATACATGCAGAAAGTGTTGACTGCGGACACTGCAAGTGTTCCAGCTAATAATGTTCCATCACCTCACAGAGACAGTGGAAGTGATATGCAAATGGTTCTTCACACACACTGAGCGTGTCCTCCAATTATAGGCTCTCATGTTGCTACTGGCCACCTCAGTGCAATTAGCCCCCTCCGAATTGGACTGTTGAGCCATGTTAGCATGGTCTGGAGGCAAGTTAGCATTGCAAATGAAACGAGAAGCAGCATTTCCAGGGGTGTCATTATAAATTAGTGTTGCATGATGGGCACAAATTGCCATCCCTGCTTCTCCAATAAGAGCTGGCTTCTTCCTCAGAAAATGCTATTTATCCCTGTGTAAATGTGAAGTGAATCTGCTCTGAACATGGACAGCCCTGTGCATGACAAGTAAGTCTCTAACAGCCACACAGAGGTATCCAAGAGCGGAAGGAAATAATGAAGTTTTGGTCCCAAAACAGACTTGCATGTAGTTCTGATTTATTGCATTTGGTTGTCTTTATGGGCCAGCGTGTTTTAAAGTCCTTCCTCTCTGCCAGGACAGTGTCTAACATCATTGTCCGGATTCTCAGCTGTGAAACACAAGCTGACAGGGAGAGGTTTAACCCAGGGGTCATGAACCGGCAGCTCTGGAACTGCGTGCTGCTCTTTTGCCAATCTCCAGTGGCTCCCTTTGGCAATGACAAAAACATCAAGATGGATATAAATAAAGAATATATATAAATGCATAGAAGTTATTTTTTATCATCATTACCAGCGACTCTTTACATTCACCAGCTGTAAAAATGTCTAGCCTATGCATCAAATGCAAAAAAGAAGTATTAATAGGTCTATCACCCTGATACCCCTACCAAGGAGTCATGTGTTTTTTTAAATTATTTAGGCCTAATAGTAATGTTAATAGAAAATAAAGACTCTTTGTCTCTTCCTGTATGAAGGTAAATTAAGTTTTGCATCTCTTTACAGATTTATTTGGGGGTCAAAAATAGTTCAGAGGTTGACGACCCTGGTGTAACCCGTTAGATGACTTATGTGCTGCCATGTGTTTCAAATAGCTGGCTCTGTTCAGTGTATAAGGAAGTCAGTCACTGTCATCGTCACATCCTGCATCAACACCTTAAAATGGATGTACATGTGTAAAAATGCATTCTCGGTTTAGTCCCAGTCAGTGCTACAGCCATAAAAACAACTTTTATTCCAATGTTACAGTATGCGTTACATAAAGGTCTAATATACCAACGTTAGTTGCTTAAGGCCCCACTCACAGCCCTAGAAATTGGATGGCAACTGTTTGGCAACTGCCTGGCAATCAGTCACTAAGGAAAAATATTTGTTCTTCGACCAGTTGGTGAGTGCTTGTTAGAGGTTTCTTGCTGTCCTTAGATAAAATTGAGAGGTATCGAGTGCTGCACCAAAAGCATGTTTGTGATTGCTTTGGTTGCTAGCAGATTGCAGCAGTTGGCAAGTGTTTGCAGACAGGTTAGGTTCTTCCATGCAAATACACCCAACTCCTCACTAAGTGGTTGTGAATCTCAGAGGTGGGACCAAGTCATTGTTTTGCAAGTCTCAAGTAAGTCCCAAGTCTTTATCCTCAAGTCACAAGTCAAGTCTCAAGTAAAGTCAAGCAAGTCAGAGTCAAGTCGTAAGTCAAGACAGACAACTTTCAAGTCAAGTCCCAAGTCCGAAACTTTGAATTTCAAGTCCTTTCAAGTCTTTTTTTTAACCCTCTGGGGTCCCGGGTATAATTGGCCGTTCTTGACTACTTTTGATTTTACCTCTATATTTCACTTTTAACATATGTTTTTCTTGCCTTGTTTGGTATCATTATTTACAGCACAACCTCAAATATCTGAAATTTTAGTTATTTTTTTCATTTTGGTATACTATATTAGCACAGTTGATCTAAATTCAGACAAAAAATTCAGAATCCGAGTAGAAAAAAGTTATATTTTTTACATGTTTAACGAATCATTTTCATAACTTGAAATGCAAATAGAAATTGTACATTTCTAAAAATTATGCACAAGTTTTGCAAACAACAAAGTTATATGGTACTATTTACCTAAAAATGCAGCCAAGGCCTCAGGCGTTTTTTATATAACCATTTAAATCTATTTACAGAACAATCAGGTGTGCTGCATCAAATAAGAAGGCACACAAATTATTTGTGCCAGTCCAAAAAATGTAGTTTGTGTTCAGTATAAGACAGAGGAGAACACCACAGGCCTAAACCCTGCAGGTCTGACAACTGGAGGTGCAACAGTCCAGTTTTCTATGTGGAGACAGCGTTTACACTGGAATCTGCCTTTGACGGCTTTTTTAGATCAAATATGAAATTCAGCAGTCTAACCGACACACAATACAAGACAATAACTACACAACAAACTAACTACAACCTCCAAACACGCTAAACGTCACTAATGTCTCACATATGAAAACTCTCTCTCTTTCTTTCGCTCGCCCGCTTTCAGTCGCGGGTGTCACTCCTAAAAACTTCCCCTTCTCCCTAAACAACCAAATGTCACATGTTGCCTTATCATTTTTTTTTGATTGGCTGACATGGTAAACTCTAACACCAATAGGGAAGGGGTGTTTTTTCTTTTTTCACTCGCAAGTGGAGAGTGTATGCTAGGCTGTCTGTAGAAAACGCCGTTTTTTTGTCTAGCATCCCTGTTGAGAATAACCTTTGCAAATAAACAACACCTAATAACATAAGATCAAAATATTTTATTTGATGTATTGACATAAATGACAGAAGAAAAAGGCCATGTATAGCAAGACTACCCAATTACACACTAAGGTGGGCCAGATTTTCTAACCAAAAAAAAATTTCCCTGGCTCAGATATGCAAAAGTTAAACACGACCATACACTAATTGCAAATTAAACACAGTGATTTTGAATTGTGATGTGATGGTAAAATAAATATTTGTCATTCCAAACTGGGTTAAATCTACGGGGTTAATGATGGGGAGGAGACGGAGAGAGACTGAGTACAGCTACTGAACCCACTTTCTGAAACGGACCCTGCTCACCATTCACCGACAATTCTGAGCTAACAAGTTGCATGTTATTCTTGGATGCACTTGCAGGACCGGATTTAAAATAGCATGACAAACATATCATACCTGTTAAAGCCAAACAGTATCATCAACGTAGCCCGAAGAACATTTGCTAATAAGATGAAGTTAGCTAAGTCAGCTATTTCATCGTAGCAAAAAAGAAAAAGCACCACCTACCGTTCTTTATGCAACTTCAACTGTCGGACAAAGTTGGAAGTTGTTCCATCTCCGTCTGTGATTCTCTTCTTGCATGTTTTGCATATTGCATTTCGTTTTTTGTTGACTGCCGTAGTTTATGTACCGAAAGAAATTACTCTTGGGAGCATTTTTGGCTCGGCGTTTTTGTTCTTGTTTTTTCAAATCTGGTTAATTTGATTGGCTGTGCTACAGCTCACGCTCACATACATACGGAGTGTGGTAAGAATGAATGAATGAATAAAGTGAATTAATGGTCCGCACTTTTTATATAATATGTATGTTAAATTTTAGATTTGGGTAAAATATCAAGTCTTTTCAAGTAAACAGGTTCAAGTCCAATTCAAGTCCCAAGTCACTGGTGTAAAAGTCCAAGTCAAGTCACAAGTCTTGCAACCTTTTTTCAAGTCAAGTCTAAAGTCATAAAATTAATGACTCGAGTCCGACTCGAGTCCAAGTCATGTGACTCGAGTCCACACCTCTGGTGAATCTGTAAAGATTGTGATGCAAACCTAAAAAGGAGAACGTTCACCTTCAAACTAAACATTTTGGCTTTTGAAAAGTGTTGACTGTAGTCCGGAAGAACTTTTACTCTGAAGGTTACTGGTCTACATTCCTGTTTGCGTTACTGTTGTTTGGTGTTTAATTAGCAAGTCGGCATCTTCCATGCAAACTATGGGGGACTGCATCATAATGCATCATAATGATTACTTCTGGGATGTTGTTATTGCTTTTACTAGTGACCAAAGCAGAAGAAGGCTTTTGGCACAGCACCCTCTTTGCAACCAGTTTTACCCTGAAAAACCCTGCAACCCCCAACTGGGAACACACACTACACTGCAAAAACCTCAAATCTTACCAAGTATATTTGTCTACTATCTAGTTAAAAATATCTCATCACACTTAAAATCAGCTACAGAGTAACATTTCAGTGAGAGATATGAACTTGTTTTTAGACAGTGCATCTTGGCTCTGGAGAACTTTCACTTATTTCAAGCAAAAACATCTTGTATCAAGTGAAAAATCTGCCAATGGAACAAGTGAAAATTCTCAAGATCCAAGATGCACTAAGTTCATATATCTCACTGAAATGTTACTTTGTAGCTGATTGTGTCTTATTTTAAGTGTGATGACATATTTTTGACTAGAAATTAGACAAATATATTTGGTAAGATTTGGAGTTTTTGCAGTGTAGCAGACTGGTCTCTAAGCCTGTATGACTGAGACTTTGTTCAGGTATAACTTCCAATATAAAATTTTGACTGGTAATTAGTAAAGGAATTATTCAAATCCAATGATACTGACTTTGCAGAATAAAATGTTTATCATATTAACACAAACCTCCAGAATAGGCCATATAGAGTAGATGTTTTTCATTTTTATGTCACTCCAGAAAAGAAAAAAAGAAAAGAAACAAAAAAACCCTCAAACTGTTACATTAAGTTAGATTGGTTTTTCAGTCACCTGGGTGTCCGCCAGAAAGTCTCTTTGCTTCTTAGCAACAGCTCAACTTTGCATGATTTATTAATGCATACCGTGAATACTACAAACCCACATTTTTGAGAGTCAGATGGGCTTTTCCTCCAGGGACTGAATAAATTAAAATGGAATCATGAAAAGTCGCATTAGGCACCTGTTTGGGAATAACAATGGGATTTAAATTTGTCACAACCATCGTCATGTAGCTTTTATGTCAGCACAGGTCACTGAAGGCTGTTTTTATATAGTGATGTATCCTGTAAGCTGACAATAATTAATTAAATGGCTACCCAGGGTCGAGATGATGATGTTAAAATTTGCATCGCTATGTCTAATTTTGTTGAATTTTAAAAGTCCAACGTTGTCTCTTTTCATACTTTAGCAGGAATCAGTTCTCCCTTTAGTTATTATAAAGTTTCAACACACCTTCAAGTCTACATGTGTGTTTCTCGGCTTCACCAGTGCCTCGCAGCTTTAATATCGTGGACTGTAGTTTAGCTTTTAGCCAGCGTCTGACTTTGAGACTCAGTTTCACAGTCTCTGGTGTTTGCCATCCTAATCAGCTGCATTGTCTCGGAGACGACCCAGATCTGACCTCGAGTCTGACGACTTCAAGGCCACCGCGACGGATGGCGAGGCTGTGTTTGCAGCAAACACTGATCTAAATTCATTAACCCTCCCACAAACACTCTCCCAAGATTTGTTTGCAGGGCCAGTCGAAGGAGCGGTAGGCAGTGATCTCGAAGCACTTCATGATAATCCTTGAATTTATACATAATTGGAGTGGCTCTGCAAAGCAACAGGAGGCTGCTCTTAAGAAAGTAGATTTTAGAAAAACTGCGAAGGACCCTAAGGTGAGAGACTGACCTAAGAAAGGAGAACATAGATTTGGATGTTTAGTTATTTAAATAAAATTAAAAATAATCTTTTGCTGGAAAAACAGCACACATTTAAAGGTACATTTTGACGTTGTGTTTAAGTGGGATATACTGGTTCTGTTTTACACTATCATCAGCCTACTGGTGACAGAAATAGTACAAAGTCTTGGAGACTAAAATTATTAAAAACACCATTTAAGTTCACATTCATGCTTTCCTTTAAGGCTTCACAGTGAATTCTGGTGCCTGTATCTGCATGCTTGTATCTTTGCTGGTGCAATCTTCCTAGCAACAACAAAGCAAGCTAACAGACCTTTGATTAACACCTAGCATGAGCCAAGACAGGTGCTTTATGCTAAACTTGTTTATCTAAAACTGCAAATATTTCAACCTCTCCTCCAGACCTTTCCCATGACATGACTTGGTTGATGAAATATCATGTGTGTGGGTATCACTACCACTAACATGATAGCTTTCCTGCCTTCCATAAAATCGATACATTTTTATAAATGGCGTAATAAATTGTAGTAAATTACAGTAGAAAAAAACACAATGAGCCTACCGTAAAAGGCATAAAAAAAACCAACTAAAAACTATTCATGATGGAAAAAAACTGAAAAAAGAAGAAGAACAGATGTTTTATGATTTATAGTTTACACTTCCTCACAAAACTGCTATTTCTGTCATCAGCTTCAGACACTCTCCTCGTTGACGTCAGAGACTTGAAGTGCAGGCAACTTTGATTTTCTTGTATGTCCTTAAAGATGATGATGTAAATCACATGATTCATACTTTTTCTCCTTATGAAGCAGTTGTACGATGTGCTGAGTCAAAACATTGTGCTGTGCATAAGAAACCTGAGATTAAAACTGCACATCCAAGATGAAGCTTGAATTTAAACCAGAGTGCAAGTGAGAGAAGTTGTGGACTGTCTTAAATGACTTTCACCGAAAATAAAGTATAGAAAAAGAAGAAGACTGACTTGCAGGTAATAGATACAGCCTGATTTAAATACATAAAACCAAAGCGATGAAGCGTGAGGGTGGCGATGCATGTGTGATATGACTCGGGGGAGAGAGGAAAGGCAGATAGAAAGAGACACAGTGAAGAGTGGCGTGCATTCTTCTAAGCCTGGAGTCACATTATGCCAGCTCCCCGGGACACCACTTGCTCCACCGTTGCCAATAAAAAGGCCTCATCTCCCTGTCCTATGGGAATAATATCTCGGGGAGCTGAAGAAGCAGTGCTCTCCCTTTAAGGCCTGTCAGAGACTTTGACGGCAGGCGTAAATTTAATCCTCAGACCTGCTGGGATGCTGAGGAGCCAAGCAGCGGGAAAGCCTTTCCTACTTCAAGGACCTTGGCTGGCTCTGGGATAGCCTGCCAAAAAAGCTTTAAAGCTGATGACAAATTCATTTTGTGCAGCTGCACCCCTAGTCCACTACAAAAATAAGGGGTTAATGATACCTCAGCAAACAAATTTTTTGAAATTATTATTTCAAGGAGTCTTTTTCCTTTTGGTAAAAGGTAAGTATTTAAAAATAAAAGTCTCCCACTTTGCCTGAAATGGTGGTTGTTTTGTTTGTGGCGTGACACCAAGCCTCCAGTTGAGAGTTTGGCCTGTGGCACTGTGGGGGTCCGTCTAGCTGGAGAGGCATTTTGATATGAGTTGATTATGTGGAGAGACAGTTGCTGAGATGGCACAGAGGCAGAGGAAACCGATTTTTACAGCCATGCAAAGAGCGGATTGCGCAGCAGCAGCAGCAGGGTGGCCCGAGGCCTGCAGGGAGAGAGGTTTATGAATATGTTTGTATCCGAGTTTTCCCCTCCTCTTAATGTTGGGGCCATGGTAATCGCTTGGTGCTCTGACATCTGGAAGCCTCCCAGTGGAGGGCAAATTGCACAAGTTTTCTACGCTAAGATTTCGAGAATTTTTGAAGTGGTCACACCTAATCCATAGAGATGAAAACCATTAAAACGGAGGAGGGCTGATTTTTCTCTCCTGCCGTAACGCTTGTGACATGACATCTCTTGGTCAGAGAGAAAAATCCAGGCTTTTGCCAAATCAAATTCTCAGATTTTAATCTTCCCATAAGTTAATGAGTTGAGCACAGGACTGCCCGCCCATCCCGCACCCCAATTTGGTCATAATTATCTGTGAAATTCTTAAAAAAGAACTTACTCTTGGATCATATTTGTGTCGACACACCGGTAGCATTAGCATGTTATCCTTAATAATATATGTATACTTTTGTTGCATTCTTTATAAGACTTTGGCGCTCAGTCCTTCCTTCAGAGCACTCAATCACTGGGCCCCGGGGGGTTGTGGATACCTGCTCTTTGAAGACTGAGAGAGAAGCAGAGAGAGCAGAGCAGATTCAGGATGTGGGAAAATTTGTTTCTGAATACTGCATCTTCCATAGAAAAGCAGCGACTGTAATCTAAAGGTGATGTCTGTTACATTTAGATGTATGTAAAGAACTCCATATCCTACATGCGGCACTGTAGGGAAAGAGTAAAAACAATATAAGAAGAAATAAATCTATAGGTAGAAAACGTCTCTAGGTTCAGCTACTCTAAGTGGAAACTGGGCTTCTCTAAAAAGAGGAATGTGCTCAGGGGTGGTGTTCCCAACACTTACTTGACTGGACCAAAAGTCCTCCTTCATCCAGGTCACATTTCACCAGCAGGAAACTAGGATTCCATTAATAATAATAGTGATAAAGTCTTTTTTAAAATACACTTGTTTCATTTGTACAACTTTCCGCCACCAAATCACCTGCTAGCTAGTGCAAAACTTACATATAAGTAATCTGACTAACATACTGCTACATTACTACATCACATGACTCCTATTTTATACTCTTTGCATTAGCTCCCAATAGATTTTAGGATTCTTTTTGAAATGACTGTACAGAACACTAAAAGGCCCAGATTCCGATTATGAAACAACTAAACAACAACTAAAGGCTAGAGGGGAAAGAGCCTTTCAGTCAGTGGCACCGAGGCTGTGGATCAGTTTATCATTACAACTAGCAGGCAAAACGTTTTTATTTAAATAGGCTCAATTTTATTTAATTGTTTATTCTAAAACTACCTGTTTATTTTATTGCATTGATTTAGTTTTTTTTTTAAAAATTGGCTTTTATGGCACATAATGTTCCTATTTTGTTTACTCTTTCTGGGTACAGACTGTTTGTCTGTGAAAAGCACTTAATAAATATGTGTGTGTGTGTATATATATATATATATATATATATATATATATATATATATATATATATAAAGATAAAAATAAATAATTTACTTACTCACTAGTTTATACAGTAGCCAGCAGGTTAATCGAGTTACTTTGATATCTTAGTGATTTAGACTGGTATTGATAGAAAAACAACTACCAGAGGGCAAACACACAGGCTGTAATCAGTCTAGACAATGGAAGCACTGCTGACACTCTTCAGGAATTAATATGTGATGATGATGATTTTAAGATGATCTTTGTCTTTTCCAACAAAGTAAGATGGTTTTAACTGGAAAATTGCTGTTTTTAGATTGAGCATTCTTCACGCTCTTTGAATATGACAAAAAGTAACTGGTAATGGTTATGTCAAACAAAATTCCAATCATGCCTTCAGTGCTAAAACAGATGGCCATTCCCAAGTTGTATTTATTTTTAGCTTTTCTGTATATCCCAAATGATACTTGAGTGTAGTAAAATGAATTTTTAGCTTTCACATGGTCAGACTCTGTTTGCCCTCTTTAGTAGACCATGGCTGAGGCAAAGTCTGAGGGTTATCTTTACCTATGAATTTATGAATATGTTCTCATGACTTTAGCTCTCATGAGCTCAATTGTAAGGAATCGATTAGACATCATGCGCACACGATGGGTAAATGTCCACTCTATTGGACGTGACACAGCCTCCAGTTGCGAGACCATGACAACGTGCTACAAACCAACGCAATCACAAAGAGGTTTTCACCAACTGGTCACAGAATATAGATTTTTATAAAAGATAAAAGCAGCCAGCTTACTAAGCTAACAATAAGTGTGGCACTATAACAAGAAAATAACAGTTGGTGGCAAAAAAGACTGCTTTTGTCTATGCTGTCTGCAGAAATGAACCAAATACTTTTTATTTAAAGTCATTCTTCTATGAGAAAGAGGTAAAAAAAAAAAGGTGTTTATAGGCTAGCAAGAATAGATAAATATTTAAATATTTAACAGATAATGAAATGTAGTTGGAAAAAGTCCTCATTACTAAACAATAATGTGGATGTTTAAATGTTAAAATGTTGAAAACCTACTTTTAGAGTATATGTTTATGTTATAATTTCACAAAACAGTAAGCCAATATTACCAAAAGTATATTGCATCAATTTATGTCAATACACCTTGCTTTGATTCGTGAAAATACTTTTTGAGTCCCATTGTTTTTTAGGCTGTTTCCAGGTAAAGTTTTACTTTCCTTTTTAGCATCAACATACTGTTGAATCGCACATTTTCCCTCCTGAAAAGTCAATAGCAATTGATCAGAACATACCTGGACTTCCCTGTACTGCCCTCACACTTCAAACAGCAGCACCCCAGTTTGAAAAACGAAGGTGTTACTTTTTATTCCTCCTGCATCAAACACATCCTCGATCAAACGTCAAACTCTTCAAACAAGGTGTCACCTGCAGCTGTCCAGTTGGGTTTGATGTGAGGAGGTGTAATAATACAAAGGATGTGCTGAAGCTAAGATTGCCCGCCACCTCCTCTGATTTTTCACAATATCTGGTAGCAAATCAAATAGAAACTGACAGTGTACACCACCCTGCTCTGTCTTTTCATTCATGATTCATAATTTGTGTGTCTTTCTCATCCAGATGAATCCATTGCTTGCCAGTGCCATAGTTAGGAGTCCATACTTAAGACTGCAATTTTAGTGTTCACAGATGTAGACTTGGTTGCTATTTGGCTGCCATACCTGTGGGCCAAATTGAAGGAAACCACTAATAGAGCCCAAGCATGGTCACAAATCAAAACTAACTCTCTGATGGCCTACCTGTTTACACAGGAAATCAATCTATTTGAACTATGTACAATCCGCTACACTGCTTTACTTGTGGCTTGCTGGTATTTTTTCAAACAAAAATGGACACAAGCATCTCTGGTTTCACTGTTGGGCTCGGCAGTGGAAGCCCGCAGCCTCATACAGGCCCGAGAAACTGAAACCCAGCTCCAGTCCAATTTGCTGCAGGTTTCCCTGAGGAGAGGAGCGATGTTGATCTTGGCACTCACTCCCAGAACCAACCAACAAACCCTGCCTTTTTTTCCAGGCATGTTGGCTCAAGATCTCAATGGAAAACTGGGGAAGAAGGAAAAGAGGAAGGCAGAAAGAGAGAGGGGGAAAAACAGCCCCAGGGCTTGTGGGAGATATTGTATGCATGTGCACTCAAGCGCAAGGTTTGTGGCCAGCTGCTTAAGGATTTTTCTGGGGAGTCAAGATTATCCATAGAGTCAATAGAGTAAGGGAGGGTGAGAGGGAGAGCCTTGTCTGCTTATGCCAGTGCAACTCAATTCTGCTGGGGTAAAAGAGAGACACTGTCAGCTCTGTTTTGCTCCCTTTTATTCAGACTTAGCTGCTAAGAAAGCAGCTCCATGTTACTCAACATGCACACCACCATTCATTCCAAAGATCTATGAGCACATACTCTATTGATCAGTGGTGCAAGTCCATTTTAAGTGTAATATACCTCTGCAGAGGATCTGAGAGTCCTGACTTGCAGAAATGTATGCCACACTGCATCTACTGTCAGAACTCACTTAGCCCTCAATCATTCTCACCCCTCTTTTTCTCTCATTTCACTCAAACAATAATGATGTCTTATGGGATGTTGTTATCTTCTTATCTCATAATTTTAAGCTTTCATTTGAGGAATTAAAAGTGCCAGTGAGAGCGTAAGCGCAAACACAGATCAGGAACAGCATCCCCTCCTCCTGTGACTTGAAATGGAGCGGGATAAGAGCTGTTGCCAAGGTCACAGCTCTGCATTTGCACAGCCATGGTTGTCAAAGGCTGAAAGGGCTCAAGCCCTTGAAACACCTTCTGGCTAGCTCTTCCATTCTGCATGTGGTGAAACTGCTAAAGGCAACAGAGAGGGTGGGAGAGAGAGGCTCGGAGGATGCGAGAGGGACAAGGCCAACGAGAAGGGAGTCTGCATTTCACTGATACCAAACCCTACCATGCTGTCACACTTTGAATAATTGTGAGGGACAGGCTGTGGGCACCTCTGAGCCAGAGCGTAGCCCAGAATAATACCCTTCCTCTGGGCTTTCTCTGGCAGGCCTTGACGGTAGTGCCATGCAAAGCCAGTTAGCAAAGCCAGTTAGTTACCTATGGTAGTTTGGGGCCGCAGTTAATTTTGAAACTTTAACCCACTTTAGCTCCACCTTTTCCAAAAGAATGAGACATTCCAAATGTCTCAACTGAAGCCCGGTGAATAGTCTTTTGAGGTTGCTGTATTGTGGATGGACAGCCTATTCAGGCAGCTTTTTAAGGGTTTTGTCAGACAGGAATTTAGATTGGAGTCTTACATGACCTTTCCCAAGGGTCACTGGTTGGATCTGCTGGAGCTTTTGTTGGCACACCTGGGTGATGGAGCCTTGACAGAGCTACAAGATTCCATTTCAGGTTTTGTCCCAAGTTGCAATAGTGCAATGAAGCACCTCCCTCCCCCCTGCAGCACGGGGAGAGGAGAAAGGCAGAAGGCCGTTATTCTATCTGACCCACCTCAAGAATATAGAACTGATAGCAAAGACACAGAAGTGGAATAAATATGTTTACTACTCTTGACTATGTTCTACTGTTTTCCCTGACTTGATGCTGGCATAATAAGACCACAACACATCCTTTATGGCTTTGGCTGATGTTGCTGCCAATGGGGGCTTGAAATACAGGATGGCAGCTGTAGTTTGTTTCAGAAAATGGGCTTAAGGTAGAAACTCAGACTTGAAACTTTCACACTAAGTGTACAGACTCTGAGTTGGAAATCTCTGTTTTTTTAGTTTTTGAACAGCTGATCGGTACATTGAGTTTAAGTTTGAGTATTGTCTATTCACCCTGAGGTAAACCTTGAGTTAGACTTCACAAGGAAATTTATGTCCAAACTTATGTAGTAACCGAAAACGTCTTTTTGTCATGACCAGCGGGAGCTGACTGTGTGTTGCGTGAATGATGGACCCAAAAGCAGACAACAATGGACGTGGAAGGCAACTTGGGTTAACAGAAAGCGAGCCTTTATTCATCGCTGATTACAGGGGTAACCAAAGCAAGGTAAAGCGAACGGGGGAAAAAAACTAAACAAAACCCTAAACTGGAAGAAACTATGACAGACTATGAAACTGTGACATGAGTACGATTCTGCACAGGTGTATGCGAGAAACTGTGAATTGTCAACGCGGACCAAAAACATGAACATGAACATGAACATAACCTGAGGAGAATCATGAAAGGTTTAATCCTGGCGTGACGTAGAATGACACACAGACTAAATACACACAGGAGGTGATCGGGGGAAGGGGCAACACATCGGGAAACAGCTGACAAAAATGAGCCTCTCTGAAACTGGTTTTGTCAGAAGTTTCTTCCTGTTAAAAGGGAGTTTTTCATTCCCACTGTCGCCATGTTCTTGCTCAAAGGGGTTTAAGCATCATTTACCTGACTTGAATTTGTCCAGATGGGTGATAAAGCTGCAATCCTGAGAATATTACATAAAATAAATACAAATATTTACCTTATT
Organism: Oreochromis aureus; assembly: GCF_013358895.1. Classification (NCBI taxonomy): domain Eukaryota; kingdom Metazoa; phylum Chordata; class Actinopteri; order Cichliformes; family Cichlidae; genus Oreochromis; species Oreochromis aureus. The sequence goes on from NC_052950.1 coordinate 8,552,022, forward strand.
AGGACAAAAGGTCAATGAAAACATGGACCTTTTCGATAAGATAAAGTTGATTTATGGACTGCTGATTATAAAATCATAGTCTGATCCAGTAATGGTGATTTTAGTCATATGAAATTTTTACATATGTAAATATTGTGACACGAAATGCTGAAAAACAGGTTACATCTATCAGCAGCCTGTGCTTAGAAACTCGCTCTCAGTCTAAATTTGGTTAAGTTTTACAATCTTAAAGTGGTTTCATCTACATCTGGAATCATCGTCTGACTGATTTATGACTGATCATTAATCAGTCTGTTATGTGTCTAAATCTTCATACAGAGTAGTTAAACAGTGGTTACTGTAGCGATGTATACCAAATGTTTATGACAGTGTAAGAGCTTTGATTCTGAACTGAGGACGAATCCACAGTTTCCACAGATTGCTGCTTCTGTCCTTAGATCAGTGGCAGATTGATCATAAAAGCGATCATGCTAAAGATCTTTGGGTAAGGAACTAATATCTAACAGAGATTTAAATATTTTTAAAGACACAAACATATGCAAATTAATGCGTTACAGTTTGTTTTTGAAATAGATTTTATGAGTGAGGAAATTAAATAGTTTGTCAGTTACTTTAGACTCAGCAAAGGGGAAAGAGTCAGGAATCTGTCACCAAACGCACTGAGCCTTATAATGATACAGGCTGGCTATAATTAAGCCTGTCAACATTATTAACACGTGTAATATTTTATCACATGTGACTGTTCTGCATTATTTGGTTCTTTAACTTTACAAATTCATTACAATATAAATGCTTAAACATTGTTTCTTTACTACTACGTTTTATTAATAAGAAAAGTGAAAAGTTGTGAAACAGAGGGAAAAATCTCTCTCTCTCTCTCTCTATCGATATGTCGACCACTTTGAGTTCTACCTGTGTCTGGGCAAAATGAATTAATGGATCTGTATGCGACAGAGATAATTCTGCTGTTCTCTCTGTGCTACAATACACGTATAATAGTGTATTAGTGTTATAGCACATAGACAGCACTATATAATAAATTGCTAACCAACTTCCCCTCAGGCCAGATGTAGCCGGTGGGCTTAATTTTTTTCTGGCTGAATCCATGTATTTTCAACAAGATCCTCTATCTTGTTGCATTCGTATTTGTGACCAACGTGTAAATGCAAACACATGAAAGTCGTTAGAAAGTATGTCATGATGGAGTTCCCCTAGTTAGTCCCTGGTGGCGTCCATGAAATTGTTTGGTTTAATTAATAAGTTAATTTCATCGTTTCTTCGTTTGCTTGTATTTTAAGCCTTTTCAAACTCACTAGTTTGTGGTTTGATGCTAAACTAAGGTAAAACTGTAAAATTGTGAGAGACACCTTTCAGTCCTCACAGCTTTCCTTTTTTGTGATTTGTCACACAAGTACAGATAGATGTACAAAAGATCCTTTAAAAGCACAGAAGATGACACAGCACAGATTATACAGGGAGCCGTGCACTCTAAGACTGGTAAATTGACTTTGACGTTTAAACTGGTGGAATTTCCCTTTAACAGCAGCTCTATTCTGACTTGTCTAAATTATCGTGTGCTGTCAAATTATGATGAGGAATTTCCTGTAGATTACAATTGGAGCAAATCACTAGATGTCTAAGTAACATCCAGTGTGTAACCAGCCAGGGTCTGAATTACACTGTGGCTTGACTGGTGGAGCCATTTGGTTGGGTTCTGCACAAAAAACTTAAGACATGATGAAACTGAACACTGCACATACTTGATCAATAAGTTTATTTTAATAAGGTTCGATGAATGCCCTTTCGTTTATGGAACCTTAAGCACTTTGGCTAACCTATAATTCAAATGCTTGTAATACTGTGAGTCTACAAATGCAGAACCGCTACAATTGTACAAATGTAAATATAACATGAATCTCAAGCAGCAGACAACACAGCTCATTATAAGAAAAGAATAAAAGAAAAGCTACTTCTTGCACAAGACAGAACAGTCTTTTGGTTTATCTTCCCCCTATAAACCACAATCTTGCAGTGGGTAAAAACTACAAATTTACTCTGTGTTCTATGTCTAATTTCGACTATCACACAGCAGCACTGGTGCAGACGTTACCTGCACAAACAAACACAGCTGAGTGAGAAGGACTCAACCACTAAGTGTTGTATCCCTGCAAGGAAATCTGGGAAATCTGAAAATAGCCCCAAGGCTCCCAGTGTTATTGTAGGGATTGAGGTGGATGATGCAGAAACCATTGAGAAGCCGCAGTGGGCTGGTATTGGACCGGGCTTTGTTTGGAAAAATACGTTCTGAGATTACGTGGTTTTCCAAAGTACAGCCACTTGTTTTTGCTTGTTCAAATGCTGGGGCTGTTTTTCTTTGAAACTGCACAGGGATGAAAAAAACGAGGGGGGAGAAAACCAAACTAAGCCTCCACATGTTGAAAAGGTCCACCTTGAAGAGTGATATGCTGCCTGGAGTCGTGGTGGAGTTAAAATATATCCCCCTGAAAGTAAAAGCAACTTTCTGAAGCTGCGTGGTGTTTCTGGAACAGCCTTATGGAGCTGAGCAAACAAAGAAAGTTTAGTGCATACCTCAGCTAAACAAATTGTTGCGACAACCTCTCAATATGGTCTGCTTTTTGAATTAGGAAATTATTATTAAAACATACCTGCAAGCTTCCGACAGCAGCAGACTGAGAGGGCCTTCAAAGCACTCACCCCCATCGCCTCTCCCCGTGTGCGGTGATCATAAAGGAAGCTTTCCTTGGCTTTTCATAAAGACAGAGTTCAGCAGGGTCAACTCTGCAGCGTCATGTCTATATCGCTCGGGCTTTCTGAACACCTGGCACCTGCTTTCTTTCCTCTACAAGCGGAAGCTGGGTCTAAATATGAGATAAAGTGCTGATTGTCCCATTTTGCCTTCTCTTTAGACAGAAGTTGGAGGCATTGAAGTGAAACCACTTGCCTTTCAAGATGCCTCCCTGGTTACGCTTTACTGTTGGGGAGTATCCCCACGTGTCTCTGCTGATTAATCAAAATGTTCCGTCATCAAACTTTGATGCTCGGACGAGTCGCAGGCGCCTCAGCGGGGTGTCTCCGGTCTAGATATCATCATGCCCTCGCAATGGTAATTGAAAGGCAATTGTGCATGCCATGTATAGATCAACCACAAACTATGCAAGATAACCACAAACTATGCAAGACATAAAGCCGATGTTTTAGATCTTTATGTGCTACAGCCAGTCACTCACCCACCTACCCCAAAAATAAGAGTTCAAAAGAGACCCACATCTGACAAAGCTGCTGTGAGATGTGATCAAATGCGTAATGATTAAGCTTGTATGTACCTGCATGGGACTATTCTGCTTGTTCAGCACAGGACTCACTTTGATTAAGAATTTTGGTTAGAAAAGGCAGCATCTCAGCTGGGTTGACATAGCTAACTTCTAGCTGTTTTCAATGAGGTGGCATAGGGGGGGGACCAAGAACCAGACGGGGGGACACAAATCAAAATATAGGATCAGAAATAAATACAGTGTAGCAAACTGGCACAGAAAATGCTGAATGCTCATGCACATCCCTGCGTTGTATAAGAGAAGGCATAAATTTGCTTTATACTGAGTAACTAATCTGCAAGTGGCAAAAGAAGAGGAATATAAGCACTTTACTTAAAGGTACAGTCAGCTGTTTGAATAAATTTAATAAAGAATATTGTACTGATAAATATTACAATATACATCATTAGTGTGTAATTATATCTTCTAATAATTTTGACGTGTTCTCATAAACTTTGAAGTACATTAGCTGAGAAGTACATTGCCCTTCCTTCTAATCTTGTTTTATGTATGTAGCTAGGGACTGTCCACATACATAGTACATCTATGTCATTTGCATGCCGTGAAGGCAAATTTTAAGTTGTACCTGCGCGTTATTTCCATTGTCATCTCAATAACTTAATGCCAGCAGATTTGACATATGACCCTATAGACAGCAGAGAACGAGCAACAACAGCGACAGCTTTTTGTAAGCTAACCCTGTTCCAGCTAATGTTTCGCTTGAGTGTCCTCAAAACCACATTCGTCCTCTGATAAACAGTTTAATTACTTTCTCACATTGTATCAGAACTATTCGCTAAGTGTCAGAGACCAACTGTGTTAGATCCGCTTCAAAGAAATTTTGCTAACAGCAGATAGCGCTGGTGTTGGCCAGCACTAACAAACAGAAATACTCAGGACATCCTCCACAACTCCCCTCATTATCGTCGTCATCAGAGGTGAGATTCACTGATTCATCGACTTATATCTGTGAAGTTTTACACACTGTAACTTTAAGTAAACATAATAATCCAACTTGGATAATAGTACAGCGCTTTGCATTAGCTATTTAAAGTAGCTAAAGTAAAAGTACTCATTATTCAAAATGACCCTTTTCAGAATTAAATAGCTTATACTACTGGATATTTGAGAGTTACATTTACTATGCACGACAGAGTAGTACACAACCACCATATCACAGATCCCATATGGAGTAAAGTGGGCTAAGAAAGAGTCGGTTTTAAACTAATACTGACATAGTGAATGTGTGTTCAATTTTAGTCATCTTCCTTTAACAGAAACATCCCTTAGCCTGAAGGTTTCCAACCTTTTCCACAGGCCTTGCTCTGGTGGCTGTTTTTCCTGTTATGGTTGAATGCAATGACATTAGAATATTGGTTTTTAAATCTTAAAAATAGCTCGTCTGTGGTAGGTAGTTGGAGGCATTTTCCTGTAATTTAGCTGGGAGCTTTCCATGTTATATGCTCAGCGGGACAGAGAGAGGGAGAGAGAAGAGGGAGAAGAGAAAGATACCCACTGTTTGGAAAACGAAGTGTGTGGCCATGGTGTTGTCTCACCTAACCAGCATTACCCTGATGAAAGCTATACAAGAAGACGCAACAGGGAAAAAAACCTCTTCATGCTCTCTACTTGGAAGGCAACAAAAAAAACAGTTTTAGGGAAAAGAAATGAGAAAGGTTAGCCTCAAGTTAATGCTCCCCACTTTCGGTTGAGAGTCATCCAAATGCTGACACCTAGAAATGCTTACATAATGTTCCGGCTCATTTCCTGTTTTGCTTTGCACCTCAGAAATGCTGACGCTCTGTGGTGTGAATCACCTGAGAAAGCGTCTGCTTTTGCAAATTTACATATTGTCTTATGCTGATCCTCCTTCTTTACGTTTGACTTTGCTTACAGTGTTCTTTAAAGATGAAGAGTCTTTGTGTTCAACACTAGGGCACCACCATCAACACTGATATACTGTGGGAGTCTGCTGAAAGGTTTAAATGGGGAAATCTGTTGAGGGACTTGATGTTTTTGGAACGCCTTCTCAACCTTTCAAATGAGTGGAAACAGAGCGAGGATAGGACAAATTGAGGACAGCTGAATGAACAAATGAGCAGTTTTCCACCATGTGTCCTTAACCCCCCACCCCACTCCCCCCAGCCACAAAACACACACACCTCCTTGCATAAACCAGTGAGATAATTAAAATGTGGCGTGTTAGTGCTACAATCTATGCCGCTCTTCGGTTCAATAAAGTGTAGAGATGGGGTGTCAAGACAGTCCTTGGCTGTGAAATTAAAGAGTAAATGCAACATGGTCCAACACTGAGGAGGTAAGAAACCAAAATAAATAAATAAATAAAGGGGGGGGGGGAAGAAGAAAACATCTGCCCCTATGAATTGTATGAGCCTCCCTGTAGTTGAATTATAGATCTGCTCTGGTGTTTTTGCTTGGATGATTGACAGAAGGGGTAGGCACATCTTCAGACCCCATGCCCCTGCCATGAAAGTGAAATGAAATCTCAAAATTTACCGCAAGAGCTCAGTAACCCTCACCATCTCAGTTTCTGACTCAATGCCTGCGATAGGCAATGAAATCTCCTTATTTGACCATAGAGACATGCAGTAATAATTGTTTTTCCTTATAAACCGCCACACTCGTGGGAAAAGGTCCTGGCTGCGCTCTTGCATAACATGCATAACTGTCATTCACTGCATGTTGTGTATGTCTTTAAGTGCCACACTCACAATTTTTCATGCAGTCTAAATTTTTTCCCATATCTTGAGTAAATACATCCACTTTCAAGTTACATTTCAGTATTTATTTACAATGAAAATGCATTGTCTTATCAACTCTTTCTCAGGCACAATGACAGTATGTAATTAAAAATGGGTTGTCTAGAATAACAATCGCTAAAGAAGAATAAAATGCTACAATGCCATGTCATATTTGCCATAGTTAGGGTTCTCTTTCACTTCCAGCTTGTCTCATGCTAATCCTTTGCCATCATATTGATGTTTTCTAGTTGAACCTTTGGTGTCTTTTTTCCAGTGTGTAGCATAGAAATAGACTACATAGACAACATCAGAAGTACTCCAGTGTGGGAAACTGGCTGGATAAGACTGAAGCCAAGTGTTCTCTGTTGGTTTCTTCAGTGTTGCAAGAAACATCATTGGTGAGGTGGAAAGTGGAGAAGAAGCTCCAGCTAGAAAAATGTGTGAACATGTGGTGAACTAGTATTTCAACCCAAATTGTGCTGTTTTCCTCTACAGAATCAGGGGTGATTCTAGGTTGAAACATTTAGGGGAACTTACCCCCCATTCATGTCATGCATACAGTCCCACACAAATAATTTTGACTGAATATGCTTGCAAAGGAAGTCAACTTTTTTGACATTTGCAAGCCTAATTTATTCTGGGTACACTAGGTCCACCCTGAAACTGGGTATAATACACCAGTTTCAGGGTATATCCTTTAGTTATCAAATCCAAGGCAAAGGCTCAGTCACGCTGACCAGGACCTTTAAAGGTAAGTTCAAGTCCTAGGGCTTAAATACCTGGGACTCACCACCATTTTGTTTTAGAACTGAAGATGCTTCTCAGATGAGAGGTGAAACGTCTTCAAGAAACTTAAAAAAGTCCAGTCGGTCTTCTTTCCAGGCTCCTTAGATTACAGTGACCTAGATGACCAAGAGCTTTCACAGATACATTAAAACTTGTTTCATACTGTGTCAAAAGGAAGAGTTAGCAGAATAAAACATTAGAAGCTGATGGGACGACACCTCTGACAGAACCAGTTTCAGGCAGGGCCAACCGTCTACCGTCACTGCGAAGGGAAGAAAACAGGACAAAAGTCAACAAAATAAAATCTAGTAAAAAATAGCACCCCACTAAACAGATAAATGAATGAATGAATGGGCTAATACATTTTGAACAAGAGACTTCAGAACCTATGCTGAGTCTATCCACGGATTTGCAGAGCCATGAAAATATGGAAAATTGCATGTGTGCACTAAAAATATTAGCTATTGCATTAGCATTAGGATAATAAACAATCTACAATTAAATTTTGTTTACAGTCGAACAGACCTTTCACAGTTGTCCAAAATGGCATGTGTCACACATTGCAGTGACACATACCTAAAATGAACATTCAGGTTGCATCATTCACACAGCTATTCATAAAAAATGCCAATGTGCTAATGGTCTGAGCTGTAAACAAGCTAGCAAGACCTGTGTCATTTGTGTTGTGGGTATAGGTGTGTGTGTGTGACTATCCAGAAACAGCTGTTTGCTGCTATTTCTCTTCATTCTGGCTCCTTTCCCCTCTAATCTCTGTAAATTTATTAAGTAGATAGAAGTAAGCTGTGGGATTTGCCTCAAGCAAATTCATGTCTAATCATGTCTTTCCATTGACTTTGTATAGAATCGCACTGCCTCACATTCTCTTTGCATTCCGCCTGAAAACACATTGGAAGGGTTTGCAGTAGTTGATAACTTTCTCCACCATTGCATGGGAGACAAAAGATATTAGTCAGAGAACGATAAAAGATCCCTGTCAGGAAAATGCTAAAACAGCTTGTTTTTAGAAGGGACCAATTTCTTTCTTTCTCAGTAGATGCATGATGATCAATAAGAGGCTATTTTGAATAGATTTTAGTATACAGAAGTTTTATTTGAGGAAAACTAGGGTTTCTTTCTTCAGCTTTGAGAATCAGATCCTATGCATGATGCAAATCAGATCACAACAGAATATGATCTGTTTCTTGGTGCATGATTTTGAATAACAGCCTAGCCTTTTTGTGTGAGGTTTCCAGTCACCTGTTGCATTGCAATGAATCACAAAAAATCAAAATCACCACACCATGCGTTTGCAAATAGGAACATGGTAGTCTGAATCATTGGGCTAAATCAGTCTGTTTTCAGTAGTCATTTGTTGGCCTAGCTAGTTCCCAAATAAAAAAATCAGTTTCATGTAATAATGGATTGGATTGTCTGTGAAGGTTCTCAGTCATCCAGGTCATCGTAGTCAAAGGAATTTGCAAAGAAAAGCGTCTGGACTTCTTTGAGTTGCTTGAAGACGTTTCACCTCTCATCCGAGAAGCTTCTTCAGTTCTAAGGTCAAATGGCCGAGAGTCCCAGATTTAAACCCAGTGGGAGTATCCCCCCAAAGAGGGACAAAGGACCCCCTGGTGATCCTCTAATCACATGAGCCAAGGTGTGAAAGCGGGTGTGGTACCTAATCAGCCAGGGTTTCGGGTGAGCTCATTGTGAAACCTGGCCCCACCATGGATTGGATTGCATTTATATAGCGCTTTTTTATATAGCGCTTTTCGAGACTCTCAGACTTTACAATTCCACTATTCATTCACTCTCACATTCACACACTGGTGGAGGCAAGTTACAGTTGTAGCCACAGCTGCCCGAACAGAAGTGAGGCTGCCATATCGCGCCATCGGCCCCTCTGGCAATCACCAGTAGGCAGTAGGTGAAGTGTCTTGCCCAAGGACACAACGACCAGGACAGACAGAGCTGGGGGTCGAACCAGCAACCTTCCGGTTACAACCTCCTGAACCACATAATATGAACAGTAGGAATAATTCAGTGTATACAAATAACTTTTGTGCTGTGAGATTCAGCTTGTACGTGCAATATTATCAAAGCAAATAGGATAGAACAGTCTTAGGAAGGTATAGTACTACTGTTCAAAAGTCTTGATTCACTTTTCATTTCTTTATATTTTGCTTCCAAAGAACCATTTTTTTGTAACTAAAAAAAAATGTTTTTGCAATACTCTTCCAGGCTTTCTGGAGGTCCTTCATACGTTTTTTGGACACTGTCTACATTTTCAGTTAGTTTCAGTCCAGTCCTTGTAACTGACCATTTTCTATAAATCATTCAAGCATAAAAGGAGCCTAACTCAAAGATGAACCAGTGTTGGGTCTACACATGATAACAACAAAGAAGCATCTTTAGCTTTAGATACATTGTTACCAGCAGCATGTTGCAAGAACATGTCCTGTTGCAATATCTTTCTTCCACTTCTATTGACTATGTGCACGTTAGCATATGTTACTTCCGGTGCGGAAACTCCTGTGGGGAGCTTTGTTTCCGGTGTCCTATTCGCGCCTTGTTTACGGTCCAAAACAAGTTAAGCAAATGAATGAATCAAGCGGCGATTTACATTTCTATAGATGTTTTGGGCATTTACCCAATATATCTGTAAATGATGTTCATCGACTTGTCGATATTTTTCCCCCGCGCCTCAGAGCAAAAGAGAAAAGGGATTCAAATGTTATATTTCTCAGGTGTCCCTCGTTTATCGCGGGTGTTATGTTCTAAAAATAACCAGCGATAGGTGAAATCAAGAAGCCAATTTTATTTTTTGACGGTGCAAAATGTTTTGTGGACATTGTGGACATACAGTACTGCACTTCAGACTCACACTGCTAGCGATCGATGCAGCGATTCTGTACTGTACAGGAGAGACGTCACAGAGGAGATCGTCTGCAGCGATCAGGACGCAGGACACAATGTGACGTAAAAAAATAAGCATGCAAACTTGCACTAAAAGATCTGCGAAACAGCGAGGTGAAAGGTGAACCGCGTTATAGCGAGGGACCACTGTAATTTTGAAGGTAAGTCACAACATACCCTTCGTAAATACCAATGTATAGAAACCCTTACCAGCAATCGTTCGTTTTTTGTGTGGCTTTTTTCACGGTTTGTTAACAAGGAGTTTTTGCTTCCCACTGTCACCAAGTGTTTCCTCAAAAGGGGGTCATCAGATTGTTGGGGTTTTCTCGCTATTTTCCTGGAGTCTTTACCTTACAATATAAGGTACCTTGAGGTAACTGTTTTTGTTACCTATATAGCTATCAAAATGAAATTGAATTGAAGTAAATAAGCTCAGCACGGTGGGCAGTGTGCTCTTTTGGAAGAATCTGGAAGAAGTGGAAGACCTGAAAAAGATGTCTACAGCAGCTGAACATCTCTAAATCTTGTCCTTAAGAAATAAAAATGCAGCAAAGACCTGACACAGGATACAGATACATCTGGACCTTCAGTTAATCTATCAAGCCTCATCAGAGATGCTGTCATTGGAGAGGTGGCTGTCGAGAACATGATTACATAGGAAGTAATGCACAACAGAACACGACCAGTCATGGATTGGTCTCCCCACAGACTGCACCACAACATTTTTGAAGCAGTGCAGGATCAGAGAATGGCAAAAAGAGCTACCAGCATCCAAAAAAGAGCTTTGAATATCCTTCAAGAGGCCTGATAAACTATTCCTGAAGACTTCTTAAAGAAAAAGATAAAAAGCTGCCTAAGAGCGTTTAGCCTGTGTTGAAGAATAACACAGGCTAAACGCAAATATTGACTTTCAAGCTCTTTAGAACAAACTGTTTTTATTGTATTTCTATTTATGTTTGCATGTTTTAATAAATCACTGCACCTATTTCCCATTTTCCTAGCAAAATATAAAGAAATAATGAATGACTCAAGACTTATACACAGTACTGTATTTAATAATGTCAAGTATAGAAGTGGTGCATTTCCCTTGTTCCTTTTTTCTGCTCAGTCCATTTTGCCACTGGGTTGTGTTATCTGTGACAAACCCTTATGTATAGAAGTTCAGCTACATGCTACCCTGTAAGTTATTGTTTTTCTCAGGCTTACTAGAGTGCTGCATTGGCTGGCTCTCCCTCTCAATCCTCACCTCTGGCATCTCACAGTGATGTGTGGAGAAGCTTTGCTGTTGTTGAGGAACATGCTGTGCTGCCACACTGGCTTGGCACCGTCTCTAGGGGCACTTCTTCCATCTCAGCCACAGTCACAGCACACATCATATTTGCACCTTGACTTTAACTTGTTTCCTGAAAGATGTCTGGGTCTCTGCTCCTCAGTGCTGCCCTGGCTCCGGTAGAGTGACCTGTTTTTTTCCCCTCTTTTTTCCCCCCAAATTAATCTTTGAGATTTTTCAACGTTATGAAATGACACAAAGTGAAAATTAGACTGGTAAGCAGGGAGAGAGAGTGGGGGAAGACACACCGCAATGGGCCTTGGGATGGACTCAAACGTGGGCTGCTACATTTGGAGCCCTCCTCCTCTCTTTTGACTCTATGGCATATTTGACTTTGTGGATATTTGAGTGCTTTGTATCATCCATGTTGGCATGGGGATGTTCTCTGGTGGAGTCAAGAAACAGCTGAACTTGGAAAAGTTGTCTGGCAAAATTCAAAAACACTTTATTCACTCTTCATCTGGATCCACATATTCTTCAGTGAAATGACACCATCTTCACTTTTTCCCTTTCACTAAATTCAGATTCCTTTTCCTGCTCTCCACTTTAGTCGCTGTTGTCGTATTTTATTTCCACCAAAAAGCAAATGAGATATTATCAGGTCTTTTTAAATGTTGTATCAGTAATAATTTCACAGTTGCACTTTCTGTAGTTTTATTTGTAAAGCACTTTTTGGACTTGTTTTTGACTCACATGGGAACCACAGACTGACCACATTACCTTCTATTTAAAAAATTTCACTTCCATGTTAAGCTGCCCTGAAACTGTGTAACTGTAGTGATGAAAATTTTTAAAATATTACCAAAATTTGTATTTATTATCATAACTTTTAATATTTACAGTGATAATGTACCAAAAGCATAAATTAAAAACCGGGACTCAGTATTCATTCGGGACTGTGTAATCCCCAGGTGGACTTGTCTCTTACCCCTACCCTCCGTGCCAGCTCTGCTTTCCATTGAAATCCTTACTGTTGATGTACTGTATGTTCTGAGATATAAAATTCAGTCCATGTAATTCGAGGGAAGAGAAAAGAACTAACAAGACAAGGCCAAAAATGAGAAGTGACAAAAGAGGGGTCATCACAGTGTGCACTATAGCAAATATACTCTGAGTCTGTGGCTTCGAGTCTGTGCCTCTAAGATCCATGTGCTTAGTATTCTAGCTACAACAGCTGTGCAGAGCCTTGTAAAGAGTGTTCATCATTAAAGTTCAGTCAATCCAAGTGCGTGACTTCCTCCCTCACTAAGCGCATCATACTTCCGCAGGGCGTACAGTATTTAATTTAGCCAAATCTTTAAAAATCAGCAAAACCATTCTTCTTCTTAATGGAGAGGAAATGTGCACGGCATGTCAACTAGTGTTTAACCTCACAGAAGTTTCCCAGTGTTAATCTTGGAAGAGCATCTGAGCTTTTTTAATAGGAAAAGCCAATTAAAAATCAGTTAACATCTCTGAATCCTGCCATATACCTTTTTCCCTTTTTCTTTTCTTTTTTTTTGTGTGTGAAAAAAGACACCTGAATAGCCTCACTGTTCACCGAGAGACCCATGACTGCACCTAATCCACAAATTATATAACACACGGGCCATTTCCCTATGTAATTCTGTAGGAAACAAAAGGACAGTTATTTGAAGGGAGTAGTTATTCAGCACAGCGCTGGCAGGGGCACAGTGGTTGCCTTCCTCTCTCAGCACCATGAAATGAAAATTTACATTCGCTTAGTGGAGCCGTGGTGCTCGCTGGTAGACAGCTGTATTTTTAATGAGAGCGGGGAGATTTAATTACCTCTGTTTTAGCGGGCAAGACTTCTGCAGTGCAATGACAAGGGATATATGGTGCAAGGGAAGAGGTGGCAGATGATTTCTCCGCTCCCATCCCAGCAGTCGCTGAGCAGAAAAGGAGCTAGCTGGCTGGCACCAGGGCAGCAATTAATCCAAATTTATTCCGTGACTGTATAAAGGCTGATCTGAAGAAGACAGTGGAAATAGTCAAGGTGATGATTTTCGGTGAGAGAAAGAGGAAAACAAATAAATACGTGCAGAGAAAAACAGCAGCAATCTCCAGATACTTTGCTGACATATAACACTCATATTCTAATGTGATTATTGTTGTGAATTTTTCCCCCAAGGCCTTGTGTTTTTTTTATAACATCAGCAAAACTTCTTTAAGGCTACATCTGACATCGTCGCGCTGATTTTCAGCTGCAGGATTCAAGATCCTACAGAGGTGGGATGACAGCGGGGGTTTCTGATGCCGTTATCGGCCCAACAACACTTCAACGCATGCCAGATAAACCCTCTGCTTCTGCAAATTCATCACTCTTTGAACTCACATGTAGCATCAGTTCACACATAATAGTACTCTGTATTCCAATCAATGAGTGGCAGTCACACATCATCAAAAAAAGAGAGAGAAAAAGCTCAATTGGTGAGACTGAGAGATTATCCCCATCTTCATTTCAGCATCAATTGGCAGAAGAATCAATTTAAGCAGTATCTGGTATCTCCACCCACCCACCCACACACACACACACACAGAGTAGCATAAAGTTTTATCATCATGGGGAATAATGAGAAACAGCTGAGTTTCTCTGAGCTGATTTTGAAACTTAATTCTATCTAAAGGGAGATAAAGTGGGTTGTTTTGACCATCGTGCAAAATTGAATATTCACAAAGATATAACTGAAATGCTGATAGCCATCAGAGCTGCTGTATGAAAACGATAATGAGCCAAGGTCAAGGCAGGAACATATGTTTAGTCTTGCTTGAAGCGCCAACGGAAGGTCACATGCAAAACCATTTTGCAGCAATCATGCATATTCTGATTAGCAGTCGGAAAATAAAAACAAGTACATAGGAACGAGCGACGACGCGCTCCGGAACTGTTATCCTGCTTTAAAAAAATTTAATTAATAAAAAATGTAAAGCGCCAGTGTATTATTTTCTGCCATTTGACAATAAAACACACACAAACAAACACAACTGGTAATATTAGCTGCTTAGCTCTTTAGCTAACAGGCTAAGCTATTTGGCTAGTTAGCGGTTGTAGACCCTGTTAATTCATCAGAGCACAGTTTTAACAGGATGCTGAAAACATCCGAGGTGTGGTCGCCTGCTGTAGCACATCTGCTTCAAGGTTTGATGTGTTGTGCATTCAAAGATGCTCTTCTGCATACTTTGGTTATGACAATGTTTTAACCTGAATCCAACAAATTCAGGTTTAGCAAATGCCTCTTTAGCTATATGACTGCCGTGGACTAAACCTGGTGAACTCAGCCTATGCAATAAGCTGCATCCTCTGAAACCTATTTTGTCAGGGAATTTAGTAGCATGTCAACAAATTTTGCGGGAGTCAAGTGCAGTGACATTCAGCAACAACAGCCAGCACTGAAAAGATGTATGACAGGTGTGCACCCAGAGTATCGTTAACAGTCCACAGCTCTGCAGTTCAGGGGAAACCATGACTGGTTATTCACAGTTACATTTAGTGAGAGCCATGATTTAATCATGAACGTGATGGAAGTTAACAACAATACCACAGCTGCCCCGGGATACTGCTTGCGCAGAATTCTTGATACTCAATTATTTTAATCCAGAAGTTCATTATTTATTAATTTACTAGGTCTGGCAGTTCATAATTTAGGTCCCAGAAAGTAAAAATTCAGCTATGTAGTAATTAGGGGGATGTTCAGCAATGGAGCCCAAATTCACCTCCAGCTAATGTTTATAATATTCAAATACTGCCACGGATTCCTTTCCTCGGTATCATTATGAGTCCTCACTGCACGGCAACTTTGAGTCGAGCTTGAGAATAGTTGGAGGCAATGTGTTCCTTGGGGTTTAGTGGAAATTAAAGTTTTAGAAATTGGTTCATGCCAATCAATGCGGTGAGCAAGGGGAGGGAGAGGCAAAATAAGGGAGAGATGCAGGACGAGAAAATAATGAGGGCAAGAGTGCAGGAAGGATAAACCGCCATGATGACTGGAGTGACAGTGACTGAGAGGGAGAGGAGGGGGAGAGTGTCAGGGAAACCCAAAACTCGCCGAGTTCATCCTCAGCTCAACGTACCCAAACTCCTCTGCAGCACTTGTCTCCTTACAAACTGCCAATCCACCCAAAGTGTCTTGGAGCTCCATCATCCTTCAGCACTCTATCCTACGTTCCCTCACACACACTCACCACCACCACCGTATTTTTCCTTTCTGTCCTCTATCCTCTCTTATATACCCCCCCACCCAGCCACCCATACCCCTTCATTTCCTTCGTCACTGTTTGGATTTGGGCAGACTTGAACTCCCCTCCCTCCCCCGACCGCCCGTCCCCAGCCAGCTATGAATCACATGGAGGCCAGGAACCCAGAGGCTGCCAGGGCCTCCTGATGACTCCCAGCCCGGCCATAACAAGTGGCTGACAGCTCTATTTACATAAGACCAGCAGGCAGTGTAGAAAAGCAGCCCAGTCTAGGTTACAGACACACACACGCACACACACACAGCAAAAAAGGCAGATATGTCATAATAACACTTGGTGTGGGTATGAATGAACGCCTCACTCCAAATAAATACAGGAGATGCACAGTCAATAGGTTTTTTGGCCTCGGGGCGAAGATCCAAGCATTTGTTTTTGGCGAGTTTTTCCACATGACTGCAGAAGGTGATGGGACCCCGGGGACTCGGGGCCTTTAGACCTCTATATCCGCCCCCGTCATACATCTCTCATCACTTGATGCCAAGGAGAGCAGTCCCGTTGACTGATGTTTAGCTGTTATATTAGGACTAATGTGCCTCTTTGTTGACCTCTCTGACTCTAATAATTCATCTCTGGCTGCTTTTCACTGAGAGGAAATTACGATTTTGAAAGCCAGAGAAACAAAAGTGATTTAAATTCAAGAGAAAAGGGATCGGATCTGTGTAATCTTTATTTGATATCAAAATTTGACTTCGACCTGAAGTAGCTGTTTATTATCAGGCAGACTTTTTCATTTCATGTGAGGACTCCGGTTTCGCAGGTGTGTAGCTGCTTATTTACCCCGGTGGGTAGCTAAGGGGGGAGATGGAGAGCGTGTACTATCTCTCCCAGACTGACAGCTGGGGAGAATGTTTATGAAATAAACATGGGCCTGATGCAATGCTCAGAACCCTGCACTGCAGTGGCCTTGGAAGCCTCCTGTATCATCCCACCACACCTCCCAGCCCCCTTCCCCAGTCTCTTTCATTCCTTCTGTCTTTCTGCAACACATAAACACACATACGCTGACACACACTTTCCCCAGAGCTATGGATACAAAGGTGTCATGGGCCTAATGGGGTCAAACAGACTGTAAATCAATTGTAAAGCCTTCTCTCCAGAGCTTACTCCAGAGGACAGGCTCTTCCACTGACAACCTCTGCTCCGCTCCACACAAGCAGCCCCAGCTCGTGGCATCAGGATACCCTGAGAGTGAAATCAGCGGGAGAATCCGAAAGCACAAATATTACAGAGACAGTGATGATAAATGTCGCCGAGGGTGCTCCAAACTGCTTATCAGTACAGAAGACAAGTGTGATGGATTGAGTTCATGGCTTGGAACTCTGTAAACTCCCTGAACTCAGAAAAACACAAATGTTCAGTCATCCAAAATTACACATTGCCAGATCCATAACTCTTTATTATGAGACAGACATCAACACTACAAATGTTCAATAACTTTATTAAAACAAAGCTAAAGTGAATATAAATTGCAGCACAGTAACAACATAGCCATTGTTCGCTGTTCAAAATTGGATTGTTTTCAGTGAAACAGCTCATCTGTAACACTAAGGTCAAACTAGACAGGGGAGTTTTTGTATCTCATCACATGCACAAGTGTCTGGATTCTATTCCTTTCATCTTATTTCATTTAATCAAATACAAATGATAACGCATCACTTTAGCTATCAAATCCACGCAAAAATGATGGTAAATTGCTATATTTTCATAAAACAAACAAGAAGCAATCAGAGAGTGCAAATCTCCACCAAGCCAGTTCATTTTCTGGGCAGTATTTACTTTGAATGGAACAGTATTGTGTTTTGTATTTAATATATATATTTGTATGTAGCTAAAATCAGATAACGGCAGCATGTTTACTGTTTTTTTTTTTACATTGTGTAGGAGTAGGTAATGGATAATGAGTATTGATTTGTAAAAAGAATGGACATGAATAATTTAAGTTTATTATATAATTGAATAGAACTGTATATGTCTTACTACCTCAGCAGCACAGTCCCTTTCTCTTTCTTCTCCTTTCTTTAAAGATATAACAATGAAAAAAGCCAGATGTGGGAAATGTAAGAGTAAGGTCAGAGGTCAAATGTGAATGAAACTATATCTGATACTATATATCAGAGGCCCAAAGTAAAGTGATCCACATATCTCATTCCCCATATGAAAATATGTGTCAATACAAACAATGATAGTAAGAAAGTAAGAAATAGCTTGTTTTAAATTTATATAGGATCATTATCTCATTTTTATACACACATTTTCAAATTCTAAGACTTTTTGTCAATTTATGATCAATAAATCATTAACTTGACTTTGAAAACATTGGATATAAGTCATATTTACACCCATACAAAGTTTTATCAGAATTCATTCAAAACTTTTCAAACTGTCATGTTTACAGACAGAATGACAGGCATGCATGCACATACTATAAACATAACCTCATAAATATTCAGTGGAATATTAGAATTTTATTGCACTTTCATTAATTTTTAAGGCCATAGTAGTGCCTTAATTAAGTTTTTTACACTAGAAATTGTCATAATAACAAACAGTTAGGGCCCTAATGAGAGATCCATGCACCTGAAATAACACACTATTGCTATTCAGGTGCAGGACTGGAATTCACCAGGGAGTGCCTACAAGGAGATGGGTTAGTACTGAGCTGCAGGTTAGTGTAATTCATTATCCATATATGGCCAGGAAGCCTACTTACTTGACTTTATGTTGGGATATCAGGTGAGGGGATAAACATCCCAGGGATGGGCAATCGGGTGAGTACAGTTGAGTAAGATTGCTTCTTGGCTTGCAGGTGAGGACCAGCGAGCTTTGCAGCTAAATATGAGTTACCAGAGAGGGTTTGGATCTTCAGGTGAGTCCAGTAAAATTGAAGCAGCTACCAGTGAGAGGCCAGAACATCACTGACTGCCACATGAACTCGTAGTAAATATGGCAGACGGTTACCTAGGCAACCGGTGCATGGAATGTCCACTAGTGACTAGCTGTCAGCTTCAAAGTGGTGCACGAAAAGCGACTCACTTCCAGTGTAATAACCCAATAACACACCCCCCCAAAAAAAATTACAGTCTTTGAAATAATTTATGCACATCTATAAATGAATAAGCTGAAATGCCTGCAGGCAATGGCAAAGGGATACTAATACTCAGAAGCAAATCCAAGGGCTCCTCGTTGCTATCCCAATTTAGCGCTTGTACACACACACACACACACACAGATATCCATTTAGGCATCTGACACCAGAAAATGCACCTCCAGCATAAATTACACCAAGAAATTTACTTACTTAGACCAAATACAACAAGTTTTTGGACTTCATACTAGAAAAAACAAGAGCTGACATGTGTCCTGTCAGTTTTGGTTTAGCAGTCCTAAAAGGATGACTGTCAGAATAGCATTGATTCTGATGTATTACTCAGGTAAATTCAGCAGACATGTTTTGTGAAATACCATCAAAGATCATACAAGGCCACACAAGAGAAAGACTTTGTTAAAGTTTTAAAAGCCTGATACGGCCTGTCAGTAACATGTTAATAAATGATAATGTTAGACGTTTGGCATGCTGCTTGTTGGCAGACTTGAAGTGCTGTTGAAAGGCTAATGGTGGTTCTGCATGTTTTATTAGCAGCCTGCAAATGATTGTATTTGGAAATTCACTGGCGAGCCAAAGCAGAAGGTGTGCTGAAAGAAATATCAATTTTTAGGTGTAATTGTAGTGCTAAGTCTGATAACACATGATTGCTTTATGTGTGCATTATACATAAGAATAGATTAACTGCAACAAAAAAAACCCAAGTCTGCACAATGGTGGAGAAGAGACACCTCAACAGAAAATCAATAGGACAAAGTTTGTTTAAATCATGGCCTTGACATGATGCTCATTACAAATCAAGCGGTATCGAGTGAATAAATCACTTTAATATGCATCTAATTCATTAAAGTAAAAAGTGAAAAATTCCCCCACAAATGAACTCGGGGGTTCAACATTTCACAAGCTTCCAAAACTCTGACTAATGTCCTAATGTCAACCTTTCAGACGGTTGCTAGGAATAACAGGCCCTGGTCACTGTGGAGTATTGGCCTCTGTGCGCCATTATTTCCACAAACGACCGGAAAGAAAAGTCACTCGCTGGAGTAACAGCTCCCTGGATGGGAGGCTGTCGTGCAGACTGTGAAAAAGACACAGGTCAGTTGTTTGCCCGTGCTGTGAGGAAGAAAGAAAACCGACATCTCGCTCGAGTGCATGCTGCATGTGTGTATTATCGAGGGGCTTCTTTAACGACGGGCCTGTGATGGAGGGTGGCCCTCGCTTGGCCCCGGCATCGCATTTCCCACCACAAGCAAAAGTTCAGCTGGTTTTAAAAAAGAAGCTAGAAAATCTTTTCGCAGCCATTCAGATTCAATCCTGTGGTTTGAATGCTTTACAGAGGCAGTTAACAAGACTAATGATGCTTTTTACTTTTAGTCCCCTTGGTAGAAATTCAAAATTATTCCTCGTTTTATTACCACAGAGTGAGAATGAGCTGGAAATCTAAACTGTGTGCACAGTTACAGATGTGACCTCACTCGCTTGAGGTAACAGACAGATTATCAGAATAAGTGACCTCACTACCTGACTCATATCCTCAGGACTCTATAGTTAATTCTATTTCCTTAGTTACATCTGTAGTGTTTGTGCCAGGCTCTTTTAATCCCCAACATTTAGTCTTACAAACCTTTTCCTGGATAGAACATATCGGAAAGTGGAGATATTTCCATTAGTGGATGTTTTTGTTCAATAGCTTGGTTAATAGGCTATTAGGTATTTAAGGCTATTAGGTATAGGCTTACACCTCATAGCTGGCTACTGACTACTTTAATTCTTCCTGGTATAGATACATTCCTGCAGATTCGTTGGCTTCACATCAATGAAGCAAATCTTTCATTCAACCACAAACTAGAGGTGCTGTACTGGATTGAGATCTGGGGACTGTGGAGGATATATGAGCAAATTAATTATCATATTTAAGAAACTAGCTTGAAATGATTCAAATGTTCTGAAATGGCACATTATCCTGCTAGAAGTAGCCATCAGAAGATGGGTACACGGTGGTTATGGGATGGAAATAGTGAGCAACAATACTGATACCATCTTGGGCAACCATCTAAATATCAGAGCAGAAATTGTAATTTTCTATTGTCCAATTTTGATGAGACCGTGCAATTTGTAGCCTCAGTTTCCTGCTTGTAGCTGACAGGAATGGACTTCTGCTGCTGCAGCCCATCTTTTGGTGGTTTGATGCCCTATGCATTCACAGATGCGCTTCTGCATAGTTGTGGCTGTCCTCAAAATTCTGGGTAGACCAATAACTTCTGAACTGAGACCAGCCTGTCTGGCACCAACAACTGTGTCACATTTAAAGTCACTGAAATCACCTTTCTTCCACATTCTAATGCTGAGTTTGAACTTAAGCAGGTCACCTTGTGATGTGTCAGGCAGATTGTTTTGCCTAAATGAGATGATATTTTTAGAAAGGGGAGGAATTATCTGATACTATGGGAGCACACAGTGACCTGCAGGTGAACTTAACAGTCGTGAAGCATTTCCCCATTCCATATTTCCAGTCTTCCAGTGCGGATATGCACCTACTCCAATCTGATGGGAAACCAGCGATAACTCTTTCCTGTCACATGGCATTATTCAGAAACCATCCCAACTTGTCTTCTGCCCCAGTACACACCCACCAGATATTCCCCTTATCACCATCTTCACCTGTGCCTCTACCTGTCTTGCATGCTGTGATCACATTCATCTAATGCTCCCGTTCCCGTGGCCAAAACTTCTTTCAGCACTAATGTCAGTCAACATACTGTAAAGTCACTCTTGATGTTATCTTGACATGCTTGACTCATAACCCACTGACAACCTTCGACACTGATTCAACTTTCAGTGTGGCTAATTGGTTTGGCATGCTCATTCTGCCATTTAGTTACTGCTGACTGAAAGCTGCAGAGTACACCTGCAGTGGTTCAATGTCAAGCTGGAGAACGAGGCAGCGAAAAAGAGAAGTCATGATGTTCTATCGATCTAAACTCACACGGACAGACTCCTCCAGGCCATGACTCATTGAGATTGTACTTTTACTGTACTCTACCACTGTAATGATGTGCTGCAGTAGTTCACTTTGCAGGGCATTGCATCATGATCAGTGATAGCATGATTCATGAAAGACAGCCAGATTCATGATAGACAGCCAGAGGGGCACTTAGCTCTTGTATTCCTAACTTTGCGGTTTTCTTTATCACAAGAAGGCCTGAATAAATAAATAAAAATAATAATAAATAACACTAAAGGTCAATAAATAGCTCTCAGTAAGGTGCACATGTTAAAAAAAATAAGCATCTTAAACGGGCTTCCTGCAGATATAACCAAGTTAAGTTTACAACTTTAGATTCTTTGAAAGAAATGTTTGATGGGAATAAACATAAAAATGAGCTATTTAAATGTAAATGTATTCTCTAAAGTCAAAGCTGTCCACTCCTGTAAACTAACAGGTTGTCTAGCGTGTCCTTTTTGCGAATCGTCATTGTCAGGGTTTCCACCAACCCCTCATCGCCACCACCTCAGCTCTGGTTTTTACACTTTTACAAACTTTACTTTTACTGTTTACAAAAGCAAAAGTAAACAAGTGCAACTGTTAAGTTTTAATTCAGTTTTACCTCCTACCACTTATGCTCACTAATTAGCATAAGCTAAATCCCTCCGAGTGATCCGAGTGAAAGAGGCTAACGGTGGTACTGTAGGATGCTCTCCTGTTAATTCAACTATTGATCAGAGTCTGGCCTGTTCCAAAGACAGCACTGTATTAATAATGCAGTTGTATTGCATTAACTAAATATGTAAAGGAAGCAGAAATAGCTGTCCTGCATGCTGAAAATTCCTGCGCTGATTTGAATAAAACATTTGACTGCAGAGACAATTTCATCCTTAAGGCCTTTTATTCTAGCACAGGTAAAAATAATTGTCCTCTTAGTGCTTCTTGCAAATATTAAGAACTCTATTACTGAAATATTATTTATGGTTCTATTTAAAAGATATACATTTGCTATACCTGTGGTATTACCATTGTTGTTGACCCTACAGAAACAGTACTAGTTATAATAGTTAGTCCAGTAAAATTGTGTTTATATAATAGCTACAAATCGACCATGTGTTAACAGCTGTTAACTTGATCTTGAACTGAGACGTATTTATAAATAAAGCTACTTCTAGGATGTGGTTGTAAATACCTAAAACAGTGGTCTACATTCAGAATAGCCTATAACTGGTGCAGTGGTGCATGGATGTTCACATATATGAACTAAAGCCTGATCCAATTAAGAAAGCCTGTGTGTGAGGTGCACAGATTCAGACGTGGCTCGGGGGGCTTTAATGCTGTAGGACACGAAGAAGGTGGGGGTTTCACCCTGGCCCAACTCCAATTACACTGCATCTAAACTTCCAACTGTAAAATTTCCATATTTCTCCCACAGGCCCAATGAAGAGTGCAAAGCAATATTCCTGGCTGGAGTAAAAGAACCAACACAAGGGAATATCCCTTTTAAACAAAACCTGAGGGGGCAAAGCTGTAAATTTCAGCTTCTTTTACAGCTGTGTTTTCAAGATCTGAGGAAATTGAATACAGCGCTGATATAGCCTGGACGCTTATTAAGCCCAGCCTTCTGTAATAGGAGAGAGGCTTGTTCAACAGCAGGTACACTTGCCAAGACAGGGTGATTTCACTAAAGCGGTAACACCAGGCCGAGAAGAGGTGAGACGAGATTATTACTCACTACACGAAACATGATTTGGACAGGAAAATGGCCTTGATCCAAGTTTTTTTTTCAACTCTGCCAGGACTGTAAATGTTTACGAATCCTCTAATTTGACAATTCTTCGTGTAAATCACGGCTGATTTCCACTCAAAGCTAACACTGATGTTACTGCTGTCGTTAACTGGAAATGTTTACCTTAGAAAACAATAACTGGGAATGCTCAAGTTCATCTAACAGGCCTTTCTCAACATTTACACCCATTTAAAAGTTTTACTGTTCAATAAAGAGTAATTAGAGTGAGGCAATGTTTGGTTATCCTGACAATTTTGGCAAAATATTATTCCCAGACTGTGTTAATGCTTTTGTGAAATTCATGTTTCAAAGTAGCTTCTCCATAGCAGACAACACTTCTTAGTATTCTTATTAAATGGCAAATGGACTGATTGTGACCACATTTAATTTCTTCTATGCTTTTCAGTGCTTCCTAGCTAACATTCACACTCTGATGGGTGCATCGGAGAGCAACTTGGGGTTAGTATCTTGCCCAAGGATACTTGGCGTACAGACTAGGGTGAGCCAGATGTGGAACGACTAACCTTCCAGTCAGTACATGACCTGCTCTACCTCCTGAGCTACAGCCACCCCCATATTCTCACCATGCTAGATTTGGTTGTATTAGTAACGTCATGCACAGGCGTCTGACAAACTTTAGCTGTGAAATAACTTACTTTGTAAATTGGGGTGCATTATTAAATGAAATTTTAGCATTTGTGTTTGAATGATAAAACTAGACATTTCATAATCGACTCTCACGTATGACATAGGATACAAAACCCACGCCAAAGTCCAAAATCTTAATGTTCCTTTCCTTTTGTAGTGTTCGTCCAATTTCAAAACTTTTGATTAACTTGCAAAAACAGATTTAATATGCCCGTCTTTGTTTATTTTCTTTGAATTTTCCCCTCGAAGATGTCAAACTGTGCTCGTTCTTTAAATTGTTGCAAATGATTGCAAATAGATTACACCAACCACTTGGAGCACATTCCTAAATCCTTGAACTTTTGGAAAAAAAAACCTCAAAAGAAACCTTTAACTACTCACAATCCTCATCACTAAGGAGGGACGAGGATTTACAGTGAAATAGTTCCCTGTTTACGTGTAGTTCATGCATTAGAAACTGCTCAATAAACTACATTTTTCAAGCATAGTTTTAAGAAATACTGCAGACAGTGAAGTCAAAATAACAAACACTGGAAATATTGGAAAGTCCTAATGCTCTTGATTATGTCATTGCTTGGCTGTTTTTGTACGCAGCTGTTTTCTTGGTCTGCCATGCTGCTTCAAATATAATTAGCACATTATATAACATCTAAAATAGAGTTTTAGACTGTGAAATTTACAGAAAGTCTCAGGTTACATGTATCACACTAATGTATATCCTAATATCCTACCCAAACCTACTCGAGGAAGCAGATGGCACTTTATAAGTTAGTTGTATGTTACAACTATGACGATCTCTGTCTCCAACTCATAAACACTTTTAATTGGATAACCTTTGAACTTCTATCTAAAGCAGCTGCTGTGGCTGGCACATTTTCATACAAAGCCCCTCTTGTTCAGAGTGACTGAGGTCTGTGAAACTAAAGCTGCGTAAGTCTGCTCTTTCATGCAGGTTTTAAGAAACACTAACATGGCTTTTAATGTAACAGACCTCAGCTCAGCGTGTTTGGCTGTAAAAGAGGTGACGTGACTCCAGTGAGCTCAGGCAACGGTGTAGAAGGTGTAGAAGATTATGGTTGGCACAACCCGCCTCTG
This sequence comes from Oreochromis aureus, assembly GCF_013358895.1. Classification (NCBI taxonomy): domain Eukaryota; kingdom Metazoa; phylum Chordata; class Actinopteri; order Cichliformes; family Cichlidae; genus Oreochromis; species Oreochromis aureus. The sequence goes on from NC_052950.1 coordinate 8,577,020, forward strand.
GCCTGAAGGCTTTTTGGGAGACAGCTGGGAGCTGGGCTCAGGTGGAATGAGGTCATGGCAGTCTTTTGAGATTGGTTAAAGTGGGAACGCAGACACAGCAGACCCATAGGTTATTGTCTCATCGACGTGTCTCTTTGTAAATATGTATATCATATAGTAATGTGAAATTTTGAACTTTTTTTGCACCTTCACCAAACAATGGAATTGATCAGTGGGGACTAGAGAGAAACAAATTCATCCAATTGGGTTTTAGAGGAGGCAGACAATAAAGGTCATTTAAAAACTGTTTTAAAAATGAAACAATAAAGTGATAAAATCTAAACGCTAAATAATAACGGTCAACCATGGGACACAACCAGAGATGAAGGAAAAAAGTAATCGGATTACAGTACTTTTCAAAGTAGCGAGTAATGTAAGGAATTACTATTGCAAAAACACTAATTAGATTACTGTTACTTTCCCGTAAGCACGCTGCATTACTGCGTTATTAAACTGTGATTTTGTTTGTGAGAGTGTGTCATGACAATGACGTATGAGCGTGCGACGCCCGTGGCAACAACAGACGTGTGCAGATCTAAAATGGATAATATGGAGTGCAGGAGAGAGTACGACCATGCAGTGTTTAAAGTGTGGACGTACTTAAATTACTTTAAGTTTTAGTTCGTAAAAAGTGACAAAATTATTAGTGTCTGCTGTAAACTCTGCATGGGAAGAAAACTTCTTTCTACAGCGAAAAACTAAACTTCAAATCTGAGCGACAGGACTCAGTGCTGCTGAGTCTTTCATTTTATTTTTTATTTTTTTGTTGTGTTTTACTAACATTTATTTGAAAGAGTGAGTGTAAACAAAAAACATTATTTTAAACATTTATTTTATATCCTGGAATATGCAGAAAAGAAAAATGTTAAAGAATTTCTTCAAGTCAAAGACTATTGTATATAATTTAATTTTTGCTTGATGCGATGTGCATAAAATTAAAAGATTAAAACTGATAAAACAATATTTAAAAAGAGGCTTTCCATTTGATATAATTTTATATGATGGATTATTCATAAAAAAATAGAATTGGGCTAAAAGGTCTGTTGCTTTATTACCTATTCAGGTTGTGTATCATGTTTTTAAAAAGTAACTAACTAAGTAACTAATTACTTTTGAAAATAAGTAATCAGTAAAGTAATGGGTTTACTTTTTTGGAGAAGTAATCAGTAATTAGTAACTAATTACTTTTCAAGTAACTTGACCAACACTGACTTTCCACTGTAAATGTTCCTGTGTTGTTGGCAACTATTTAAACATGAATTATGAATACTCTTTAATACTGACCCTGATTTTTGCACAAATAATTTCACACTATCAAGAACTGCAATATGATATGACCATTTAGAAAGAGTCTTAAGATATACTGGCATTATAAAACACTTAAATTTGGTTGGTTTGCATAAGAAATCAATCAAATAAAAGCCACTTTTTCACTTTTATTGGAGGATTATTTTCTGATTTATGGAAATGATAAGAGATATTCAGTCCCCATCTGACAATAAGTTTGTTGTTTTCAAATCTATCTAGATTCTATTAGATGCGTTTTAACCTTTTGCATTGCCTCAAATACCATATATCTTTTCATGCCACAGTGATTGATTTTCAAGCACTTTATTTAGACACAATGCATCACACTAAAGTAACAGGCTTTTGCCTATACTCTACCAAGATAAGCATCTTGGGAATCTGCAATGGGAAGTTAGATGTGAGTGTCTTCCTGAAGGTTTTATAATACATCCTACGGGCCCGCACATAAACCACCCAGCTCAAGTTGCGTGACCCCAGAGGAAACATACAGCCTGAGATAAGGTTCTGAACAAACATTTCAGCTTTTCTTCACTGGTGTAAAGGTTTATTTCGAGCATACTGTATGTAAGGTCAGAGAGTCAGCTCGTGTCGCAGGATGTTGTGTCTCTGGCGCCTTCCCAGGTTTCTTTCTGCTTACTCCACATAAAGCGTCATTCCAGCAAAACAGTCTTTTAACGTGTACCCACTTTGATGTTTACCTTATGCAGAGTTAAACACGTGATGTTAGCCACCTTTTAGAGATCAAATAGAGATAGAATCTTTCTTTTAAATATGCGCTATGCAAAATGTTGCTTTAAGATAAATACGCTACTTTTAGATAAGTAACAATTAAAACTGACTTGAATTTCTCTTCTCATGGTTTTAAAGAACTCGCGTAGACATATAATTATCCTGAAGGTCTAAAAAGGACCCTCGCCGAGCTTTACAAAAGACTGGTGATTTCCTCACTTGATATCCCTTTACAAGAAGAGATCAGGTATTTCCCTTTCAGGGCTTAAGGTGGAAATATGAGAAAGTTTTACCTAATCGTCTGTCATATATCGTTACACACGCAACGGAAACATTTAAGCAAGAGCTAAGACAACAAAGCTGACCCACCTGAGTGATTGATGTCACTTTTCAGGTGATGTTCTCATAACTGTTTCAGTCACAGTATTCAAAGAACGGAAGAATCATTGAAAAAGATGAAAAGTAGAAGAAAAAAGTGGCAGAATTTAGCAGATTTCTTTTTTTCTTTTTTCTTTAAGTCCTGATAAGCATTTGGATCGGGCAGCAGTATCGTCAGCTGGGAAATGTACAGGAAAGGGAGTGGAGGAAAAGAAAGGCTGAAACTGTATCTGAGACACACCTGCTCTTAGCAGGTCAACTGGCCTGTGAAAATCAAGCTTCTTTTCATTGGCAGTGTTAAGAAAATCACACCGTGCCTTGCAAAAACTTCACAATAAAGGCAACGTGAACAGAAGGCCGGATTTGCTCTTTTGACCCTGTTGTGTTTCACGCCTTTAAGTTTGCACCACTCTGAGTTCTGTGACTGTTTTCATCAAAGGATCGCTGGCCTCATTTGGAGACTCGCCCTTCCATGGGAAGATTCACAGTGAGACGCAGCCGCAACTTGATCCACTACGCATCCATTGATTGCGGTGTCATGACCCTCCATTTGTTTACAAGGATCATGGAGTTTGTATTGCAGGGTAATTGTCTTGTTCATGCAATGAGCCAGAGAAGAAAAAAAAACACAGCCAGAAGATAAATTATTGTTGGAAATTGTTTTGGTTCTCCACACCATGAAGTAGTAGTCATTCATTTACTCAGGACCAGGCATCTCAGCATCTACAAGTTGGATTGCCATGAAATTTTCTGCTGACATTCAAGGTCCCCAGAAGATGTAGTCTGCCTTTGGAGTTTATAGGAGGATCAAGTTCCATGTGGATGAAACTTACCTGTAGATTTCTTAACACATTTTATATCGCAGCCCTGTGAGCAGCTCAAAGTTTGATTTTCTCCAGTTATTTGGCATCTGAAATCTGACTACTGCCACAACTAACCCTTTGGGTCAGATTTACTAACAAGTTGCTCAAGCACAAAATGGGTTTTACCGTTAAAAAAAATGCTGTCATATGAAAAAGAGACCACACTAACAAGATTTTATGTATCTTGTCAGTGTGCTGAGGTGGGATCATTTTGGCTACTGATATACATTGCTGGGAGTACTTTTATCAAAGCACAAAATATAGGTAGGAGAATATTTAAGTCAACCATGCAACTGATTTACAAACGTTTGTGACATACAATGTCGATATTTAACACCCCCAAAAATCTTTAGCGTTTGATATTAATATTGCAATGAACTGACTGTCCCTGTGTTTAAAAAATAGCTGAACTTCATACGTAAAACTAACCACACCTATGAGCGCTATTTGGAGATAAAGTATCTGGACCACGCCTCCAAACGTGCTCGTTCCGGTTCTCATCTATATATGTTTCCCCCAGTTGTACAAGCTGTTCGCTCTCGTTTACGTACCCCACCATCCCTCCCCTTTCCAGTTCTTTAACTTCTTCACTTCTATTTAGTACATGGAGATCTGCCGGGCCCAGGAGCTGCCACCAGTCGCCTTCGAGGCCTTCCCCAAACTGCATCTCAATTCATGTCTAAGCCATTCACCTTTATCTACTAAAACGCTGTCAAACCTAAAATGAGGACGTGGGCCCAGCGAGTGAACTGGGGACTGCCCTCACACACTATTTGTGGTTGAGGGCAGTCCCTCACCTGTTGCCCTTTGTCTACAGGTAATAGCATGAGCAGCTTCTTTTAGTAGCATATCAGAAGCAGTGAGTGTTTCTCCACACATCTATTTGGGAAGTAATCAGATTTGGTATACTGACACTATACACAATGACTGAAGTTACAGATGCAAAACTGTGAAAAAGAAACCTGGTGCCTAAAAACATGTTCTGGGTGTTAGCCACACATGTGACACTAGCTGCTGCACTAGCATAACTGATAAATGTAAAAGGCTACTATTAAATCAGAACCATGTGGCATAATTAAAAATGCATTTTTAAGGCATTTTTGTGCCACAGCTTACAGCTAGCTTTTAACCTACTAACAGCGAGTAACCTTCCATTTTCCTGGGCAGGTTAGCATGCTAATGTCAACATTTAGCTCAAAGCTAATGGAGCTGCAATCATCACTGTAGACACACCTCAAAGTTTGCAGTTTAAGACTTTGGGAAATAACTGTCAACTTTTAAAACAATCTTGACCATGCGAGAAAGGCGCAGTACAGTAACACAATGCATCATTACACCCAATGTAAAAACCGGGAGACAGCGATGAAGACGCCGATAAACCCATCAAGCTAAAATTGCACCGTGGCGTGGGAACACACTGTTGAACAGGCCCAGACCAGTATATGTCTCATCATCCAGCTCAGCTGCGAGCCACATACTGATGATAATGAATCTCTGTCAGTGGCATCCAGCAGTATTGAACCAGAGCTTGCGTGTTGGGGGAGCAGCAGAGGCACATCTCTTATACCTCTAAGCCCTGTCACCAGCTTGCATTCAGGCTCAGCTGATTAAAACTGATGGGGTGACATGATTCTGACCTGTATGGATTTCTGACGTTCCCAGCCACAGTGCCCGACTACATGTGTCTCCTTCCTTTGACAAACCCACCTGGGAGCACCTCTAAACCAAGCTGCAGAATGCATAATTTAAGAGGCAGCAGGCAATCAATACCAAAAACAGTAATGACAAAGGAGGGGAGGGGAAGAAAGAAGGAGAGGAAGAAGGCATCTAAACTTCATGTCCGTCAGCAGCAGACGCAAGTATTAACGTCTAATCCAAGAGTGAATTTCCCATGTTGACATGAAACTTCTGCATGGCACAATGATCCCTTCCGGAGCTGCAGAGCAGTATCAATCGGAGAAGTTCATGTTCCTGCCAATACTAGTTTAATTTTAATTCTAATATGCATTTGCATTTTCTACAGTGTGAAGATGAATGCACTGTGATAGGCCAACACTAAACTGCACTTCTTGACTGCACTGAATTAACTAAAATGTTAAATTAGAACAGAAATTATGCAGCTTAATTACCATCTTGGTGATTAAAAAGATGTTTTAAACATGATGTTTCCCCCCCCGAACTAGCCACCGAATAGAGCATATAACAAACTCCATTTGAAATGTATTTTTCCATGCAGCATGGGATCGCTGTGTTTATTTTCTGTGATTGGCGTCTCCTTCTCCTCAACAAATTCCTTTCCATTCTGGCACTTCCACACTGTCACTTTCAGTCAAGGCTACAGAGAAACTGTGGTTTCGTAAAGATTGAGGGACATTTCTTGCATATCTCCCCTGAAAACAAACTTGGAAGTTTGGAGCCAAATCATGCAAAGATAGTGAGAAGAAAGTATAGTTAGCATAGCAAGACATAATCACTCATGTTTTTACTTCTGGCAAGCAGATTAAAATCCATACAGTGTATGAAACACACTGCACAATACTTTCTAACACCACATGGTGCAGTCCAGTGCTTCGAAGCAATGATGATTTTATGAGGCTGTAAATATGAACTCATTATTGCCTCCATGCAAAAGGCAAACTGTGCTGATTGCATGATAGCTGGAACTGCTGTGTAAGGTAGATTTGAGATGCTTTGCACTTTCATGAATGGCCATTAAATGTCTTGAGGTTTAATTAACTAATTATGCTACCAGTGAACTACTTTAGCAGGCCAAGCAATTTCACTTAATTCTTTGTATTTTATCATTGTGCTTAATGGTGTTAGAGTTTAAGAGGGCTGTTGTGTTTTCCTGCCATTGCAACTGCACTAAATACATCCATTGTCAAGCGAACTATGCTCCAGTCCCGCTCCACCAGCATTCTGGCCAATGTGAGATCCATCACCTGCAGTAATCCTGATGACCTGCAGCTGGATGGGGACTTTTTTGCCCATTGTGTGTCAGTCCACAGTACTGTAGAGAAACAGTTACAACTCAGATGCATGGTGTATTAGTTTAAATAAAGTTTATTCACTGGCGTTACAAGCTAGCGATATTTTGTGCTGGAGATGGTAAGTGGATACCGGTACGTGAACTGTTAACCCCCTGCAACTCTGGCTAACTCAGGGCTAACATGTCAACATTAATTGTTAGCATTAGAGAAGAATCATGTGTACAGCCTTCACTGTGAGGACAGGGTGTGTGGGGCTAATATTATACTCAAAACCAGCACTAAATAGGAGAATAAACAGTTACTAGCTAAAGTTATTAGCTACTAGCTAAAATGAAACAGGTACTAGCTGACGAGCAAAATATTTGAATATCTGAATGGGGTCGCAGCAGATGGCCGCCCCTCCCTGAACCTGGTTCAGCTGGAGGTTTCTTCCTGTTAGAAGGGAGTTTTTCCTTCCCACTGTCACCAAAGTGCTTGCTCATAGGGGGTCATATGGTTGTTGGGTTTTTCTCTGTATGTAGTATTGTAGGGTCTACTTTACAATATAAACTGCTTTGAGGCGACTGATCTTGTGATTTGGCGCTATATAAATAAAACTGAATTGAATTGAATTGAATTGATGAGAGCATAGACAGAACTAAAAGATGAACTAAAATGTCTGTCAGTACGAATGTTGCTCCATAAACTATTTAACAGTTCCTTTAGCCAAGTAACAAAAATCATGTTCCAGGTAATCTGACAGATAAATAAATAAAAGTAACATTTTCACTCAAGAACACAACTAATTTAAGTGACTTGTGCGACAACAGAGTAAACTCAAAAGCTACTTTTTGACAAGTATTGCAGAGTTGTTTATGTAACATGGAGTCTTAGAAGCTGATGCGATAAATTATACTAATTTCAGTTCAGAGCAACCATTTAAAAATCTGCCTAAAACAGTCAAACAGACTGGATAATCCATCTCTGTTAATCTTTTCTTTATTGGGGTCCAATTAATTTCCCTTTCATTTCATGGCTCATTATTGCACTCTGTGTGTTCATCAGTTTGCATCTCACCTCTAACGACCTGAGTGGGAAGGCAGAAGCAGGCTCAGCGTAGCTGGACTGGGTCCAAAACACACTAAAACGGACCTTCATTACAGAACACTACTGCAGATGGTGCAATGGGAAGCATACCACAGATTGTTCTGTTTCGAATGTTTTGCTGTTGGCACTTTTTCACCAAGACTAAATGGAGTCTAATCGTGATTCACGTGCTTTAACTTGGGCAATGTACAGCGCAAGGGTAGGGCAAGATATTGGAAAGCCTGGCCTCCTGTCTTTCAGCTGAAAGCAAACGCACGCCACTTTCAGATAATTGGAACTATGCAGTGGAGGTCTAGATAAAGGGTTTATGGGAGTGAAAAGGTTGAATCAAAAAGGCTGCCTGAATGACTTGTCTCTGACTCTGCCGTGATTGACACTCTAAATGCAGTCGTGACAGGGGAGCTGGAGCTCCAGCTTAGGGAAAGCTTCTGCCTGGGGTTTTCCTGCTCCCTTGTTTTTAATTAGCCACGCTGAAACCTGTAACCGGAGCTGGGGCTTAAACAAATTTAATTGCTACATAATAGCTAGTTTAATACAATTGTGGAGCAATTAGGATGGATATTTGTTGCCTGCTGGCATAATAATGCTCACGGTGTCTCACCCCTCCACCGCTTCCTTGCAGTATTGAAGTGTTTTCTGCCAGGGGATTTCTCTGTGGGCACTGGGCACAGATGTGCTCCTGAGAACAGCATATGGGGCTCAGGCTCCATCAAAAACATTGCTCCAGAGTAGCATTTACTTAGTCATTCCCCAGTCCTGCAAAAATATCCCAATTAGAATTAATTACTCTCCCTCTCCAGACTGTGGTTTGACTTCCACATAAGATAAGCTTAGCACGCCATATGCAATTTGTTATGGACAGTTGTGGTGAAATTTCCTGTGCTGATTTATGGAATTCACTCTTGTGGCATGTCTATTCAAGATTTTGATTGCATAGCATACTGTACCAAACTACAGTATGACTGCAGCACCATCAGCTATATGACTGTCATAGCTGTCAAATGTCTCATTACCCCATGTCAAGTCAAAGGTGTGTTCATATTTATGTCATGAGGCTGTGTGGGAAATGGTGCTACAATCCATTATTTATTGAAAGGATGGTGACAGACAATGTACCTGAGGAAGTCTGAAAAGTGGAAAAATAACATTCCTCTCCCTTAATAAGCCTGTCTTGTCAAACATTTATGATACAGAGAGAAAACAAGGGCAGAGGCGCGCGTTTATTGACATCATGATTGGGGAAGACTGTCATAGGACACAGGTTGGAGAGACGACCAAAGTAAAATCAAGCATTGTGTTTGGAGGGAGCGCTTATCAGTGAAATGCCTCAAGGTCTTTTGAACAGAGCAACAGGCTGGGTTTCACGTGTGAAGGCTATAACCCATAGCTCTTCCCAGGACATGCAAGAGCCTCACTCCTATGCCAAATTCCTATTATTTGAAAAAAGAGAAAAAATACATATACGTGTGTTGTCATGGTCACTGGTAGCATGTGATGGCTTCTTCTTGCTTATAATACATCCAATGTATGTGCAATGTATATGTTACATAGATATAATCTTTCATTCTAATGATTATGTTATTAAATACTATCTGTGCAGACTGAATGCTGCAGCGTTGAAAAAAGTGCAGAACTCAGTGTTGGTAACAAATGAGACATCTCCTGTGGGTGGTAAAACATTAAAGTTAGTGATATGAGAGGCTTTGGTAATTTATGATAAATAATGCAGATAGGTGCGAGCCTCAGTTCATCATTAGTAAAAATGTTGCCGCAATTTAGCAAATAAGGCAAACAGAAGAATAATGCATGTCTTTCTTGGTGCTTCAATTATTGATACAGACTCTAATTACACAATTATCAGGCAAATGGAGCTGGGTATTTGAGGGGCACACGGCATAGTGCTCTGAAAGCCATAATTGGGATCTGATGGTCAGGGGCCGCTCATTAATTGACCCCTGCTGATCTGAGCTGAACAGAACCGTCAATAGAGGGCCGTTAACTATGGAACATTCACAAGAACTGTAAGTGAAGATGGCAGCAGCCACTCTCTGCTGGAGCTGCTGTCAGTTGGAACTGTGGGAGGATGATTGGGAAGGGCTGGTAACACACTTTTCCAAACCCCCTATCCGGCTGCAACATCGGCAAACAATGAGAGGAGACGGCTTACAGCGAGCGAGTTCTCTTTGAAACTGGAGATTCAAACAGAGAATGGCGTGTCTGTGCCAGCAGTGAGACGCAATGCCTGCTGAGCCCTTGGGGCTTTGGCCAGACAGACGCGGTGTCCAGTGGTGGTGTACACTTACTGGTTAACAGATATTTGGGAAGCACATTGGCGCTTGGCGTACCTCCTCTACTGAGCCAAAATAGTTGTGCGGCCTACAATAGCAATGGCAGATAACAGCAAAAACACAAATTATGTTACAGTAACTTCATGTCCCCACCATGATTTGCCACACTACATGGCAATGCAATATGTGGCCAGGAAGAGAAGAAGGGGGATAGAAAGGATGGGGAAGCAGTTCATGTTAGCTGAGTTTGATGTTTTATTGGGGAACTGGCCCAGTGACCAGGCAGCCGTCCAGTAAGCTGTCCAGCCACCCCATCAACCAGACAAATGAACAAAGTGTTTGTGAAAAGACATCAGCAGGGGACACCCTGCACCTGGGGCTGAGTAAACTTTTTTCGTCCTTTTAAAAAACTTACCCTCTTTCTTTCTGGTCTCTTTTTTTTTTGTCACCAGGGGGTATAACACACTTTGAAAAAGAAAACATTTCCTACCAGCTTGCCTTAAGACAAGCCTTTGTTTCTTTCTTACCACCTCCTGTTGGCTGAACGCTATTTAATAGTCTGCTGATAATGTTCCTTTTCCGTTGCTAAGTCCACAACCACTTCTGCATGAGGAGCAAAGCTGGGGGAATCTGTTGATAGCAAGCATAAATCAGCAGCATGCTACTTGAGTTTTCCAGATGGTGGCCATAATGGATATATACTGAAACATATATTTAGACATACTGTGATTGACCAGGAGACACGAGAGTGCATAGGTCAGAATGTTTATGTCCCTCGTGATTACACGTCATTGATGTTCAAGACAGTAGGGAACATTTGGATGATGCACAGGGGGTATGGCTCCATCCTGCGAAAACACTGAGCCCACAGGGAAATGTGGATTAATTGTTTGACCCCCTCAACCTCAGCAACATAACATACCGGCAGCTATCTTTATGTGTGAGCCTGCACTATTTTCTCTCTTGCATCATGGTTGCATCATTACTTAGCCAGCAACTGCATATCCCTTCTCACCTTAAAGTGCCTCAATAGTAACTTCAAATTGGAAGATATATTTAAATTTTCAGGAATTGAGAGATTTTTTTCTCTGAATGTTCCTCCTCAGGGGTATTCTGAGAGTCACTGTGCAACCTGACGAATGCATTCTCTGGATTGTTGCAAATAAACTCGAAAATGTTCCATTATTTAGAAAAAAATAGGATTGGTCTTTTTTAATAGAGCAGAGGACAAACTAAAGATTTTCGAAGCAGCAGTTTAATATCTGGAAAAGATGTTCATGAAAGGTTAAAGAGATGGATTGGAGATTAAAGATCAGTCAGTTCCAAATCTGTTTAGTGCATTTAAAGCAATATCAAGCTGGGTTTTTTTTGTTTTTTTTTAGCTTACAGAGCTACCAGCACATCTGGTGTCTGTTTAATCCATACAAAAACAATGTTGCTGCTTGTTATGATGCCGCTTGTTAAAGCATTATTTTTCTGGATGAAAATAAAATGACTGATATTTGTCTCTTTAGCTATATCATTAGCATTACATTAGCCTTCAAAATAAAAAACATTACCTTTCCAAAATAAAAAAATTAAAAAGAACAAAAGCTAAAACAACAGCAACACATTTTTTCGTTTGTACGTGAAGGTTCTGAACATTATGACTACTACACACTGATCAGGCGTAACACTATAACCACCTGTCTAATATTCTGTCTGCCCCTCTTTTGTTGCCAAAGTAGGCCCGACCCATTGATAGAGTCCACTAGAACCCTGAAGGTGTGCTGTGGTATCTGGCACAAAGATGTAGGGTATCCAAGCATAACATTGCCCAAAGCATCACAGTGCCTGACGCTGTCTTGGCTTCTTTCCATGGTGCATCTTGCTGCCAGGTGCTCTTCAGGTAGCCCGGCCATCCACGTGATGGAGAAGAAAATGTGATTCATCAGACCAGACTTCCTTTGCTCCATGGTCCAGTTCTGATGCTCACATACCCATTAATGGTCTGCAGCTATGCAACTTCATCCACAACAAACTTTAATGCTCTATGTATTCTGAAACCTTTCTATCAGAACCAGAACCCTTTTTTTTTTGACAATTTGAGCTACAGTAGCTCGTCTGTTGGATCAGGCTTTGCTCTCCACGTGCATCAGTGAGCCTTGGCCACCAATGTTCCTGTCACTAGTTCCTTTCTGGGACCACGTTTGATGGATACTGACCACTGCAGACCGGGAATACCGCGCAAGAGTTGCAGTTTTGGAGATGCTCTGACCTGGTCGTCTGGATATCACAATATGGCCCTTGTCAAACTCGTTCAAATCATTACACTTTCCAATGACTCACTTCATACATGGATTGTCGAGAAGTCAAGAGTGTTGACAGTTTCCCATAAAGGTTAAATGGTGGTGACTGATACATTTTTTTGCTTGTTTGTTTGTTTCTTTTTGTAGCTGAGACCAATCGTGGGTACTAGTTTTTACTTGTCTCTAGATGAAATGGTACCCACTCCTGGAGGGTGCTGAAATTCGTTTCCCTGAGCTTGTTTCCAAAGCAAGAGAGGGACAGTGTAAACAAAAGTACAACAGGCAACAACTGCAATAAGATATGAATACTTGGAGAATGACAACATGCTTTGAGCGTTGAGTCAATCTTACCTAACTTGAAGCAAGAAAACTAAAACGTAAATTTTTCACACCATTTCCCCATTTTAAATGCACATTGTTGCCAAGATTCTTGCCTTACTCTAGTTTGCATCAGATGAGTGAACATGGTGCGAGAACTTGTGCGTGAATCTTGTGAAACGTCTTCGTGCAACCAAAGACCGTGCTCTAAATATGTATGCTAATTTGGGGCTCTTTTTCTTGGGGTCAGCTCGAGGATCCTCTTCCCAGTCGTTAATGGAAGCGTTACTGGAATCAAGTGTGTGACGATCAGGTTACCTTGACATTTCTAGAGAGCCTGGTGCAGCAGCCACGTGGAGAGCAAACGCTGGAAAGCTACCCTAGAATTCAAATATAGATCTCAAGTCAACTCTCTCTGGCAGGCATGGAAATATGCTAATGTGTCTTGTTTTGCCTCTTCAGGAAAGCATGCTGGGATGAGAAAAAAAGCTTTTTCTTTTGCATATCTCTAATCTCTCTACCTTCCAATGAGTTAACAAGCTCTTTAACTATTTCTGGTTGGTATTCAGTCACTATCACCAGAGTGTACGAGTGAATAAGAGAGTCATTCTCTGCTGTCTCAGACAAGCTTTAGCGGGAGTTCACACACTGTGTCTGGAGTCTGGAAAATTGCACTGCAATTCAGCTTCCCAGACAAGGGAATAGCTGTCAACTTCTGGAATGTTTCTGTGAAAATAAACAATGCTCGGGCTCCTCTCTGTGTCTCTGTGTGTTTCCCCTGTGAACTCTCCATGTTAACCCTCTCTCCCCTAGCCTTTATGCATAAAACAGTTGCGACAGATTTGAGAGAAGAAGTAAATCAGAGTAATGTCTCCTCAAGGTTGGAGGCAGTCCGTTCTGGCCCTGAGAGTGCCATCTTTCAACTCCTCAGCAAAAACATGTGTTCAAGGTATGGTTACAGGAGCCCAGTCCAAGTCAGCCGCAGATCGTATTAATCACGTCTTTCATCATGGTACTAAAAAAAGAGATTTTCTGTGTTCAGCGCTTTGTGATGGTAGTAGAGCACGCAGCTTTGCAGTCTTTTTCTTGTTTGTCGGTATACACATCTAGTGGCAGTCTGCAGAAGGTGCAACTACAGGCTTTTTACCAGGACATTTATAGTGAGTATAGATGATCATGCCTTCTACTTGTCAGAGTGGTTGGCTTCCTGGCTGGATCAGGTTTAATTTAACCAATATGCAAACTAACTGCATTCTTCTTCTCTTGATGCAATAAAATTAAGTAGTGTGTGTCATTAATAACATGCAGGTTAAGCCTTCAAGGGTCACACCACATAAAAGCTGCTCTGTCAATTCTTTCTAATTTATACGCATTTGCACAGTAAAAAACATTTTTAGGTAGAATTCCTCGAACATTTCTCTCCACTGAAATAAACACAACAACATGTTTTTTTTCATAGGAATGAGTAAAGCTGCATATACACTGGAAGTGATTCACAGCGATGTGGCAACCAGAAAGCACAGAAATTGAAGGGCATTCCCCGATTTCACGTAACTACAAGCAAAACAACCTCCTGGAAGTGGGCGGGACCTTAAAGAAACTTTCCTCAACTTCCAGGCAAATGAAATGAGAGGCCAACCAATGAGAGTGAAGAATATCTGTCGCTGGCACATGACCTGTTGGTAAACACATTAGAAGGTTACCTAGGCAACAAAAGTCTGGAATCGACTGGCAGTCAGCTTCAGAGTGATGCACGAGAAGCAAATCACTTTCAGCATGGAAGCAGCTTAATATGTAAAACTTGAGAAATGAAACGTTTTCAGAAAATTTTTACATCATGAATGTTCATCTTCTCATCATTTACGTAACATTAGCATGATGCATTTTCAACATCAAGACACACAAACACAAAAATCAGAGGAACAATGAACAACATAACAGTTTTTATCGATGCATCCTCTTTTTAAGGCTCCAGGCTGGTAACAACTACAGCCGGGGGTGTTATGTTTTCTAGCTATCCATCCAATCTCACCTTTGTTGTTTTGTCTTGAAACTTTATTCAACTTTGACTCTTTGAGTTTCAATTTGTCATATAGTTCTTATTGTTATATATAATATTTTATATCCAGAACCGCAAAGTTTAACAGCAAGATCATAATGATCTTCAAAAATACTTTAATAAATGCCTCCCTATCACATATCTTCAGTTTTCACTGCATGCGCTATGCAACTACACAGACATCGACGTGAACGGCGGCTTGACGGAGGCATACAACTGCAAGATAATAATCAGATTTTTTGAGAGGATTTGCCATTCACTTTAATCCTGATTTTTTCTTCTTTTCTTTTTTGCCAATGGCATAACTCCAGTGTTCAGACTGAAGGCTGATACTGCTCAGTACCCTGCTGAAGGAATAAAATTTGTCTAAAAATGTGTGAAAACGCATATATTGACATGCTAATTATAATAAATGCAACTGAGTAAAGCTTTATTTAATCAGAAACTCTTAAACAAAAAACATTTCAACAGACACATTTTTAAAAATCAGAACATTAAACGTTCTCTTATATTTCCATGTTAATTAGCTTGACTGGCCCAGAATAGTGCAAGCATACACAGCATCACAACAGTTTCTTTGCATCAAACGGTGTTATTTGCTGTATATGTAACACGGCACACTAGCAGGATGAAGACTTACACATCTGTCCCTTACAGGGCAGAATGACTCACTCAATCCTGTTGTAAAACATAAAGTACACAATGTTTTTCCAGTATTATCTGCAGATGCATGGCAGGTGACAAAGCAACCACACATGAATCATTCATCTAGGTGCTTAGGTGCTGACTAATTCTGTCCAGGAGACATTTTGATTCAGTATGTTGCCAAATCTGTGGCAAGAGGGCCGTGGCCTGATCTGCCACCTGTGCACAGAGGCTGAGCACTCTCTGGTTTCGTTGCCTTGGCACACACACAGAAGCAGTGGGGTCTTTAACTTATCAGGAGCTGGCTGTCATCGGGGGAATTTGCAAAGTGAGTTTGGTCATTAGATCCTGCGTGTAAAAGCAGTGGTGGAAAAGCAGTCAAGTTGTCTTTAGACTTGTGGTTTTACTGGCTCTAACATAACCATGATTCAGCTGCCTACCAACCACAAAGTATTACTGGATCTTGGCTTCTTGGCTTTTGTTGTCTTACTGCTGAGATCACACGACCTATCAGTCAGGGACACCTCACTCAGCAGTGAATTCGGTAAATCCAACAGTTTAACAAGCTCCAGTCGGTTTCAAAACTTTCACTGTCATTAAGGCACAGTGGTTGCATCTTGACCAGTGAGACAGCTTGAACTAACATGATGATGCAGGCAAAATTTCATTGCATATGGTAAGGTTTTGTTTTGTTTGGGGGTTTTTTGGCTTTCTTAAAAGTAGGAAAAGAACAGGTTTTTAAAAATGAAATCATTTGGTGTCACAGTGGTGCAGTGGTTAGCGTCTCGCAGCAAAAAGGCTGTGGGTTTGAAGTCTGTGTAGTTGGCATGTGGCTACGTCCAAAGACATGCATGGGGGGAGGTTAGTTAAGCATTCTAAACTGATATTTTTATCATACTTTCACAATTTATATGATTGTGAAGCTGACTGTCTCTATTTGTTTTAGTGACAGACTGACAGCCTGCCCAGTGTGTACCACTGACCCTGAACTGGATAACGAATGGATGGATGCGCATGCCATTATTCCATCTAGCAGTCCTTTATTGCTGATGCTTAAGGCAGCTTGTCAGCATGACAATACTGATGTAAATAAAAATTTTCTTTTTGCATGTTGACTGCCTTAGAAAAGGTGACACAGTGGCCATCCACCAGGGTTCAAATTGTTAGAGATCCACTCAATATTTTTATTATTACTAATAGAGACTAACTCTACTAACATTAGACTGAACCCTTGTACATATATAAAATGACAAAATGACAAATTACACATTAAATGTCAGAATCAGAATCAGAAAGACTTTATTTACTCCCTAGGGGCCATTAACAAGAAAAAAATAAAGGGGCAGCCAAAAAAAATAAAGGGGCAAATAATGTAGATTATATTAAAAAATATACATACAAATATATGTTTTGCAAAAGAATTGAACCATACAACACTTCTTTATCTTTTGCTAGGAAAATTTATGGAAACATGCAAACAATAAAATACAGTTTCTACAATTCTAATGAGCTTGAAAGCCAATATGTGGGATAGTTATAGATAGGAACAGGCTTTGGGGAGGCCAGTCTATGACTGATAGTGTCCTCTTGTGTGTTCCTGGGAGTGTGGATGGGATACTTGTCATGCTGAAAAAGGAAACCATTGCCATAATGCCAGCTTTCCCGATGGTATTAAGTGGTAGATCAACATCTGATGGCACTTTTCGATGTCATAATTCCATCAATTTTGACAACAAATATAATCTCAAATAACCAAAAAAACAAAGTTCTCATTCTGGGTGTTGCCCTGTGACAGACCAGGGACCTGTCCAGTCCTTTATGCAAAATCAGCCAAGACAGGCGCCAGCCTCCTGTGACTATCTTATGACTGTTACAAGATGTTGATGAAAGAAGTGTTTCTCAGAGGAGTGAAAGAGCAATGAGAGCTCTATCTGTTCCCCGCACGCTGTTCTGCAGCTGATACTCAGCTCTGCAGTTCAAATACACAAAGCGCTAACCAAATATTGCTCTTTGAGATCCGCCAGGCACTTGATTATTTTCCTTTTAAATTGAGCTTCATTATTTTGATGGAGTCTGTCCACTTGGTTCTACATTTTTGTTCCCCCTTGCAGCGTACGAATGTCATCCGACCACACGTAAGGAGGACAAAACAAGATGGTTAAAAAACTTCTTTACTGCACTTACAGACGAAAGTCCACAAAAAATCCATGAAGTCACTTTGTGCTGCCATGAAACTGATGATATGTGGCATTTGTGTTCTGACTCCAGGTTATCCTGGCTAAGATAATGGTTTTATGAGCTGCTGGAATATTTAGAAGCATCTATCCTCTTTTATTTGGCAATAAATAAAGAAATAAACACAGTTACTGAAACATGCAGATAGAAAAGCTTTCAGTTGACACAGCAGCTGGAGGCAGGTCACTTAGATGCAGCCTCAGATATAATTGCATCCAATTATTATTCAGACATAAATTATGTTATAGGAAGTTGGAATACACAAAAATTGAAATGTATGAGTCAGGTTCTCCACAAGTAGTTTTTAATCATCATTAAAAGTGACTCTTGACTGGTCAGTCAGCAAACCCTCATTAACTGTGTGTCATTTTATTCCTCTAAAAAGCAAACTGTTGAGCCATCTGATTAGTTTGTTGATCAAAACATCTGAGAAGGAATTACAGCCACTGGTGCATTCAAGGTCAAGTTGACTTTCACTGTCACCTCCTTAACGTGGCGTGAAAGTAGTAATACATTCTGTTTAATGGAGTGACACAAGGCATCGCTGTGGGGCCGGCTAGACGGGTTTGATCATGACCATCGAGCCAGAAAGTTGGTGGTGAGCAGCAGACGGCGCACTAGGAACCCTCCTCTATTTCAATGTGTGCCCTGACAGTCAGCATTTCGCTGATGGGGACCTAATAAGGCAAGGCGTGGAGTGACCCTGGTCCATGCCTGCTGACAGCCTCCAACGGCACCTCCCCTCCTCGCAAACCTCCACCACCCTGCTTGAACCATCAGGCGGCCCCTTCATCAAGGAGACCCATACGTCTCTCCGCATTGGCCCCAACTTTGACTGTGATCGTGGAAGGCCATTGCTCGTGTCAGATGGGCTTAATGACTCAATGTGTCCGATCAAATACAGGGGAAAGCAGCGGTATGCTTGGAATGAGATTGGGTTTTGGCAGAGAGGAGCAAAGTGTGTGTGTGTGTGTGTGTGTGTGTGTGTGTGTGTGTAGTAGCTGGGGTGAGTTTTTTTTAAATTTCCTTTAGAGAAACCATTTTATTTTTTCTCAAAAATAAAATTCCTCAAACAAATCTTTATGAACTTTAATATAAATGGAAATAACACCTAATATCAGATCACTGTCAGCACAACTGAAGCAGCCAAGAGAAATGCAACAATTCATTTGGGATGATAGAAGCTAACAATAATTACCTGATATCGATACTGCAGTGTTTGTACATAACGTTACAGCAAATTGTTAACTTAGCATTGTATAAAGACAAAACTGTTAACATTTTCTTAAATCACTGAAAAAAAGTATAGAAATTATTACTAATATTATGTGTTATTTTATCCCTTAGATTTGTGTGGTGTTTTTAGTCTTTAGCTAATGTTGAAGGTATGGAGCCAGAAGTGTCTATAGGGTGGACTGCACCTGAAATTGTTATAAGTGGCAACACATAAACTAAAAAAATAAATAAATAAAATTAATTTTTAATAAAGTAGCACAGACTTGTGGTTGCAAGGTTCAGGTCCGTATAGATACAGTCTTAGATACACTTTTTGGTTAACATAAACTATACAATTATTATAATATTTTGTAATACATTGTACTTTACTACACTGCCCTTCATGATGTAATATAGCAGTAACATTGTTACAGTTGTTGAGTTTTGAAAGAGAATTCATTTATGTACATTAGTTACATTTGAGGTCAAAAGTTTACATTCACTCTTTATGGGAATGAATGTCAGGGTAATTTATGGCTTTTAATGATTTTTAAACTGTTCATTTTCCAGAGTGGAATAATTATACAGAATACATCTTTAATAAAAAAAAGAAAAATGTGTGCTCAAGTTTGAAATTAGTTTAGTTTCTAATCCACACAGAGTCAAAACTAAATGTTTGGTTTAATGTCCCCCGAAGTTACACCTTTACCGTCACCCTCAGATGACAGGAAACTGGTTAGGATGTTCAGGAACAGCCCAGGAACAACCAAGGCTCAAGCCTGTCACAAGCTGAAAACTGCTGGAACACCAGCAAGTGAGTTTTACATCATCAAGAAAGCAACCCGTGCTCCAAAATTGGCACTTTCAGGCTTGACTGAAAGTTGCAGGTGCTCACATAAACAAGCCAAATGACTCCTGTAGAAACATTTTATGGTCAGATGAGACAAAGATTGAGCTGTGCGGCCACAGTGACAACAGATATGTTTGGAGGAGCAAAGGTGAGGCTTTCAAACCTAAGAACACTAATTGGCATGGTGGTGGTAGCATCACGCTCTGGGGCTGTTTTGCTGCCAGTGGTACTGGTACGATGCACAATTAGATGATTGGAAAAATGAAGGAGGTGGATGACTTCCACATTCTTCAACATGACTTCAAATCAGCAGCTAGACAGTTGGATATAATTGGGTGTTCCAACAGGACAATGATCCCAAACGCACATCAAACTGGGTTTGGAATGGGTAAAGCTGGCTAACATTACGTTTTTGACCCTATATGGATTAGAGAAAATTCAAAATAATTAAAAACTTGTGCACCTAGTTTTAAAGATGTATGCTGTGCAATAACTTCACTCTGGATAGTTCAAAGAAATCATTAATTACCATCACAATATGCCCCTGCCCCTTCTGACTACCAATCTATCTCTATTGACTGGAAAATGAAGGCCAAAGTTTCTACATGTTTAGATACCACAGTGATAAGCAGCACAATATGCGGCTTTGTATTTGGGTGAATTGACCCTTTTAAACCAAGAGAGACTAATGCACATGTCTTTAGTTCTCCCTCTTGAAGCTTCTGTGCACTCTGGCAAGTAAAGTCTTGACTGGGCCCTGGGCTTCGCTTAATGGAAAGCAGACAAAACATTTTCTTTGCTTGATAGCATCTGTTTGGATTCTGGAGTCGGGCGGATATCAGGAGCAGTCGGCGCTGGAGAACGGGGAGGGGGGAGATTGTGTCACATTTCAGACAAGTGCTAATGAATGTAAACATCGCTGTGATAAAGGCAACACAGCATGGGGAAACATAGCCTCTGCGCATAGGGTAATTTAATCCATTTTTTTTCAAACGTCTGCCACAATGCTCTTATCATCCTCATCATGGGAGTCGTGAAAACAAGCCCAGGGATGAGTTGTGTCAAAAGAGACAGCAGCAGACAGGGAAGGAGAGGAAGACTTCCTGTTGAGAACATGAAGGAGGACATTTACACTGCAAGGAAGGTGAAGGACACCTTGGGGGGGTGCTATCCACTTAATAAAAAAGTGAGAAAACTTTAGACTTTGTCTGAGTCAGCGGGGAGCTGATTGAATTTGTCTTGGTTCAAAAACACAATTACTTGAGGGAGAAAGATAAAGATGCCTTCAATTAGCTCTCAGCTTCCACATATAAATATTACATGGAAAATTCTGTTTCTCATTAATAAATTCATTTTCTCATTTGTTTATTTTCTGTTGCTTTGTTACAAGAATCAGAAGGCTATAGCTATCTTTGTTACGCTGACTTTCTGAATGAGTGACAGTTATAAATTTCCATAATCAGAGGGTAACTTCAGCCTGCAAGGCAGACAGAGAAACTCCACCCAGTGATCTGTGGTCCGTGTTGACCCTCATTAGTCAGGCCCACACACAGCATCTGTGCATGAGGCAGTCCCTTGACCTAAGGTCATGTTAATCCATCCATCTCTGGCAACAGGAAAGGTGCAGGTGATGAGAAATCCACAAGACTGTCCAGTTAAATTTTAGTTATTTTAGTTTTATTATGCCTTTTATTTTTATTTCCCGTGAACAACAAATCACTATAGACTAAATAGTCCCTTCTTTAGTCACTATTGTTTATGCAGACATGCCTGCCATTAAGAAAAGTACTGTATATATATATATATATATATATATATATATATATATATATATATATATATATATATATATATATATGTATATATATATAAGGTTTTTATGAAAATCACAATTAAATAAAAAATAGCAATAGTAGTTACAGTTACTCATTAAAAGAGAAATGATCCAGCAAAAAAAGAAAGAATGGAAGTTACAGGATATAACGCCAGTTCCGTGAGTAAATGAGCATAAAGCAATTCACTCTTCTTTTTTTTTTGTAGGGAGCGACCTTGGCTCCTACCTACAGCCAGTGAAATGTACACAAATAAACTGGGGATGTAGTTTTACACTAGAGGTAAGACAAGTCATGCATTTAAAAATGTGGGGAAAACTGACTATATCACTTCCAATTACTACTAAGAAAAAAAAAACCTTTAGTCTACTTTTATATAACATACCAAGCCTATTTTAAGTTAACATTTCAAATGAAAAAGGATTGCATTACATTGCATATGTAGCCAAGTACAGGATAGGGTAGGGGATATTAAAGTAAGATGGAGAGAATGGGCCAATAGCTAGATTCGTAGGAGGGATAAAGTGAGTTGCGTGGAGAAGAATGACTGGAGCCACAGGTAAAGTTGCTTTGAATTGTATTAAACTATTTAGCAACAAGTTAACAGCACTTCATAAACAGGAATGAAAACACGAGATAATATACAGTGACAGCAATAATAATAACAATCAGAATCTTATCTGAGCTCAGATATGTCAGTCTTGCCGGCTTAATAGTCAGTGTTCAGTCAAGTCAAATCCAATAGGTCAAAAGTCTGTGATTGGTGCGATTTCGTCCTACCGCACTGTTGCAATTGTTCGTGAAAGAAGAGCAACCTGCCCTTCTGGGCCAACTCAGAATGGCTGTGGTTCGGTTCAAAGGGAAAGGCTCGCCATCTTCCTCGTCAGGAAGAAATCCAGGTCTCACGATCCCACAAAAAAAAACCTAGCCTGTAAACAACAGGGCTATTACTAATTCAATTCACACTCTAATGATATATATGGCCATATGTAAATAATGTAAGTGCTATAACAAAACAAGCACAAAACATTAATTCTAATTTCTAACTATAGTCTACAGTGCATCTTAATCATGAATGCAATCTTTAAATCACAATCAGCGTATTCTATCATCAAGGTGCACATTTCTATCAGAAATCATAAATAAACCATGAACTATGGTAGATCATTTTTTATAGTACTGCCCCTTTAACTGAATTACAGGAGCATTGCTTTGCACTGCATAGCAATGAAGCAATATGTTACTTACACTCAATGTACAGAATAAAATTACCAAAAAAAATGTACAAAAGCCCACAGGCTGTAGTTTTACAGTATGTGGTAAGGCATTGGCACAACAGCAATATGCAGGGATATCTATACAGTGCTGCTTGAGCATCAAATGTAACAAAAATAAAATAGATTCAGGACCTGTAAGATCAAAATTAACTTATCCCATCATCTTATTTTAGTGCATTTAATATTCAACAAGTAATACTAGAACATCATCAGCACACAAGCTGAGTGCTCAGAGTAGCTGAACTCCGTGAGAAACCCCGTGTGTTCTCCCACAGTGAAAACGTGGTCAGCTACAGCTATGAGCATCAGGCTAGTTAGCTTTTCAATTAGCCTGATTCGCCCAGTCCCAGTTTAACTCACCAGCACGCTTCTAATGTTCAACTCTCAGAGAGGATCTTGTCCGTTTCATCCGCACCCATGCAGATCTACAACATTGAAATTGGGCCATTATATTCCCGTTAACTTCTTGTTAGCTTTTTAGCTTCAAGGTTAGCTTAACAGCTTCCGACTCACCGCGCGATGGTTTCAAAGTCCAAAATGTTCACAACAGATCAGGTCCGTTTCTCCAAGGTCCATGCAGATCTCCGGTATGGATATTTGCTCAATTTATCCAGTTTAGGGTTATTTTCCAGCAACAAGCTTGGCGGTGAAAATCAGCGATGGTCTCGTGCAGGGGAAGGCGGGGCTTGTTACCTCCTAACCAGTAGGGGGTGTTAAATATACTCTTTGGGGTTTTATTTTTATATTTATATTATTTATCCTTTATTATTGATTTACTTTAGCTCAACTCTGTGATTAACAGGGTAATGATGAATCAAAATTAACAATAACATGTTGTAGTGCATTACTGAGTCGTGTAAACTCACTGGGTTACACATACCATATATCATTGTTGTTAGTACACTGAAGCACATTCTTAGTACAGAAAGAGAACCATGAGGCTACAAAATTATCCACACTTGCACTTCCCCATGAAAAGAGAGAATTTTTAAGATAATAAACAAGCATTAACACTCAAAATCACAAACCTTCAGGTATGATTTAAAAAAATAACGAAGAACTACTAAAGGAAGCAAAAGAGCTTAAAAAAGAACAACTTAACAAACATTAATTGGACATAAAGCATCTGAATTTCAGGAGCAGGACCACGCCTCCAAACACGCTCCTTCCGGTTCTCATCTATATATGTTCCCTGGGTTCTATGAGCTGTTCATTCTTGTTTATGTGCCCCACCCTCCCTCCCCTTTTCAATTCTTTAACTTTTTCACTTCTATTGAGTACACGGGGATCTGCCAGGCCCGGAAGCCACTGCCAGTCCCTTTCAAGGCCTTCCCCAAACCCAGCTCAATTCATGTCCAAGCCATTCACCTTTATCTACTAAAACGCTGTCAAACCTCAAATGAGGGCGTGGGCCCAGCGAGTGAAACACTGGAAACAGGCTCAGGAGCTGTAAACACATCCATGACAGAGGTTGGATTCGAGAATTCTATGTTCTCAGTCATCCAGGTCATGGAAATTGAAGGAGTTTGGAAAGAAAAGTGACTGCACTTCTTTATCTTTCTTGGAAACGTTCCAGCTCTCCTTCGAGAAGCTTCTTCAGTTCTAACACCAAACGGTGGCGAATCCCGCATTTTTAACCCCTAGTTGGAGATGTCCCTCAAGAGCGTCGTTGATCCTCTAATGATCATGTGTCTCATTACATGAGCCAAGGTGTGAAAAAGAGTGTGGGTCATTATCAGGAGAGGTTTCGAGTGAAACCATTGTGAAACCTTGCTTCACTCTATCATGTGACTTACTGAGATCAACTGACACAAGATGTGAGTGGGCGTTAAAGTGCCTGGGAAGGGATCTCCAAACTGGATTGTAGGTGGCAGACAGTTGGTGTCGTAAGGCACTGCCTCTGTTCAAAGATGGTTGTTCACAGTGGACATAGATGGCTTCTTTTACTCCTCTTTCAAACCATCTGTCTTCTCTGTCCAAATTGTGAACATTGACATCCTTGATAGAGTGACCTTTATCCTTTAGATGCAGATGTAGAGCTCAGTCTTGTCCCGTTGAGGTGGCTCTTTTATGTTGTGCCATGCGTTTATGAAGTGGCTGTTTGGTTTCTTCAATCTAGGTCTGAGCACTCCTCCCTGCACTGCACAGCATATACTACATTGTTAAGTTTCTGTTTGGGAGTTTTGTCCTTGGGATGAACCATTTTTTGTCTGGGTGTGTGGCTGGGTCTGAAGTACACTGGGATGTTGCGCTTGGTGGAGACTCTACTGATTTCTCTAATGAACCTGCTACATAAGGGATGACAATGTTGTTCCATTTGTCCTTGTGTTTCTCACTAGCTGGTGTCTGACCTTTTTTCCCCATGCATCTTTGCTGATTTGATGACTAGGATACAACTGCGATAACCACATGTTTTTAGAGCTTTCTTTACATTTGTGTGTTCCTTTTCTTGACATCCCCGCAGAGGATGGGTTCTGATGACTCCAAGTTTGTGTTCCAGAGGGTTGTGGGAGTGAAAGAATAGGTGCTGGTTTGTGTGTGTGGGCTTCTGGTAAACTTCAATGTTTCCATTCTCGTCAACGTGCACGGCACAATCCGGCAAACCGCCTAAACCAAGACCAAGACAATACCAAGACCAGAGGGTATCGAGACCAAGACAAGACCAAGACCAAGACAGACCGAGTCAAGACCAAGACAAAGTCGAGACGGGACCAAGACCGAGACCAAGACAAAAAAGGCTTTAAACTGCAGCCAGATGCTGCTTCGTTTACGGGTGTCAGGCATATTTATGTGTTTTTTGCGACGGCCCTCTTCACCGCTGTCTACTGTCTCACTCACTTACTGAGAGGACAGACGCACGCTCCACTTGACTGTCGCGTCTCTCACCCTCTCTGTTTTTCAAATAATGATATTATCCTATATCCTTGCATGTGATTGGCCACAATATGGAGGGATTGGAGCATAGCTGAGCCACTGTGTGAGAGCTGAGCAGCGAAAGGAAATTAAGTGAGGAGCCGGCTCTCGCTCAATGGGAGTCGACTCTTCTGATTCACTACAAAGCACTCTCTAAGCACGGCTCTTAGAGCTGATGCTTTTGCACATGACACATTATCGAACGTTACGTTGTGTGTCATGGATACGTAAAAGTGGTCTTGAGACCGGTCTCGAGACCAAGACCGGTGTCGAGACATCCAACTCTAGCGTGGGACTCCTTCTTTGTGGATCTTCAGAAGTCCATATATACAAGGTGGTATGGTGGTGTGTAGGGCAGTCAGTGGCGTTATCCTTTTCAACTTGTTGTAGGCAACTGGTGACTTTCTTTTTGTAGTTTTTGTGGGGTCTCATTTTAAGGCTTCATAGGTATCGTTGTCACTGAGGAGTGTTGTAATTTTTGTATGATAATCAGTTGTGTTTATCCCACCAACCTCTGGAATACAAACCTGCAGTAATCAGGACCCTGCAACACTGGGCAGAAGGTGTGCCAGAAGGGAAAGAAAAGGAACATACATGTGAAGAAAGCTCTAAAAACATGTGGTTATCCCAGTTGGGCTTTCATTAAATCAGCAAAGATACACAGAAAAGAAGGTCAGACACCAACTAGGGAGAAACAGGACAAACTGAGCAACACTGTCATCCTTTATGTAACAAGTTTACTCATTAGAAATTTTAAAAAAAACTTTATTCAAATCATCAGCTATTTTCTATATTGTAACAAGCATGTGAAATTATGTATACCATAATGGCCAGAGCCACCAAGGTACAGCTGTTAAAGCAAAACACTGAGTGAATCCCTTGTCATGAAATATTTTCACTTATATGTTGAAAATACGCCTAAAAGTATGAAATAACCAAGTAGAATAAAGCTTAAAAATCATTTTAATTTCTACAAAGGTTAAATGCCCTTAAAACCTGTGTGGTTTTCTTTTAGGTCTTCATCCAACATGTTAACAGTGTCACTCATCACAGAGGATGCCTCCTGTGACAGCATGTCACGGGAGGCATCCTCTGCAGGGATGTCATTTCTCACGGCCCCTTGGAAAGCACAATATACAAACTTTGTCATAAGGCGGGACCACCTAGTGAGAGAGGGAGACAGCAGTCATTGTTCATAAACTGCTCCACTGAGAGAAAAACAAACATCTGCATGATAAGAATTTTCAGAGATGCCAACAAGATTGCTGCATAGCTAGGAAGAGAAAGAAGCATAAATGAATTATACTTTAAGAAAAAGAACATAAACATGTCGATTTTAACGTGTAGCTGTTTTAACTGTTGGAGTTCCCCTTTCTGTTAAACTCAGTCTACAGAATTAAATATACTGAGCTGGTTATCAGGAATTAGCCAGGTTATTATTGAGGGTTACATACAATTTAGCTGTATGTTTACATGATAAGCTGTTGGTGTCATCGTTTTTTTATTGGTGTAAATTATTCTTAACGCTGTTTTCAAACATATTGTCCAATATTTACTGAATCTTGCACATTTCTTCTTCAGCGCTGTAATATCATCATCATAACTAGGAGGTTATTACAGCGAGGACAGTAGCAGGAAGTGCAGCATCTCCTCTTTCTTTAACATTGTTATGACAGAAAGCTCTGATAACTCTATTCCGTCTAACATGCAGGCTGTGACAGGACGGTTAGGTTTAGACAGCGTTCCAATGCCAAGCCACATCTCTGCCAGCTCAACTTGATATGCGAGACTACTCAACCTGACAGAAATTATGGATTGCGTTGGTAGCTAGGATTAAGTGAATGGCCCTAATGTTGTTGCAACCTATCCGAAATCTCAGACGCTCACACACTCGCTCTGACGTCTCATTTCTGCTCCCGCCTGCACAGACGGAGCTCAAGTGGGTGGAATTAGCACGGACTGATGTGGAAGTGATTAGAAAACATCACTGACTGTGAGTGTGATCCAGATGAGGAATAGATGAAGATAATCTTTTCAAAAATAACATGCAAATCTTAATGGATTGCCTCTATCTTGCCAGTTTAAGTCATGTGTCGCAGCTTGTTTGTTTTCGACGTGACCAATTATAATCACAATCGCACTGCAACACCAAAGACGAACGTTTGACACTGCCAAACGCTAACAAGAAAATAATCATAACTGCAAGTGCTAATATTTGCCCACAGAGTCGATGTTTTATTCATGGGACATCTGTGCCACTTGGAATCAGCCTGAAGCTTTGCAGCCCAAGTAAGAATTATTCAATTAAACTCTGTAAAATAGATGGGCAACTGTTTGCTGCTTTGATTTCATTTTTTATTTTCCAGCAGCCCAAACCTAACCCCATAACAATGCATCAATAATCTCTCAATGCTGCATCACCTCAACTGCCAATCAAGAGATGGACTGGGGCCTGTTTGCTTCCCTGATTTGAAATATTAATACAGGTTAGCCTTGTGAGATGCAAAAATGTAGACTGGGGCACACGCTGGCACCACAAGCAAGGCCGCAGCTTGACAAGGCAAACAAGAAACTCTTAAATAAATGATGAGTTTAAAGGTTTGGAGAGGCTCTCTGACATGAAATAACCAATGTACAATGAGTGCAGCCTTGACCCAAGGATTTCAACACAACCTGATCAGCATCAGCAGATGAAAATCTTACAAGTACATGTAGCTTGTGCCCTTTAACACTCCAGAAATGCTTTGGGACTAACACATTATACTGTACACAAACCTGGCTGGGTCAGAGTTATTCATTCTGGCTTGAAGCAGGAGATAAAGTGAAAAAGAGCCAGAACCACTTCTTGACATTCATTCTTCTTTTTTTGTCGGGGTTGGGGGGAGGAAAGGTTGGAGAGTGTGTTGCTGCTCGCAAAACTAAACAAACCGTTTACGCTGACAGGCTGGACACATGTTCCCTCGGCGCTGCGGCTGCACCGCACACCTCACAGTCCAAGCGTGGAGTTATTTTAGAGGGCAAACAGTGATTTTGGTGTGGCACACAGGCGCATTCCACCCAGCTGTACACATCTGGGACAGGGAAGACGAAAAAACTTAAGCATTCAGGAATTGTCGGCATGTGAATACCAGATTTCAAGTAAAATATGTAGAATTCTTCATTGTATTGTGAGCTCATGGATTTCCTGGCTACCTGAAAACAGTCCTGATGATAGAATGAGATAATGCAGCATGAATTCAAGAGTTGGCATTAGGAAGACTTTCCCTGAGCTCAGGCCATGGCTTCCAGGGATTTGTCCAGATCAGTGCTCCACAGGCCTGAGGATATGCTGGAGCCTTCCACACTTCAGTTTGCCCGTGTGTGAGTGTGCAAGTGTGCACATACAGCCAAACATGTCCAGGAGGGACTGTAGACTCTGTACTTTTTTTCAGCTCAGAACAAAATTTTTGAGGGCTGTACAGTAAGAGTAAAGGTGAAGAAAGAGGAGAGTTCTGATTCTGCTTGACAGATTTAAGTAGGTGAAAGCTGATTGCACTATTAAACTCAAGAGGCCGCTAAAGATATTAGTGGAGGTTCATCTTGCTACAGCTTTAGTCGATTCCTGCTTGCAGTCTGATCATCCAGGTGTACAGAACTCCAAACACAACAATATATGTATCTGCTCAAACAGTTCATAAATGAACATTTACCAGCTCCTGTTGCTATGCCTGTCATTAGAGTATTTATTACTGCTGTCAATGTAATATTTATAGAGTGATTATGAACATCAACTTCACAGTTTAAAGTACAACCACACCAGTAAAACAGGATTTACAGGAAATCTGCAACATCTCTTTTAAATGAAACCAATATGTAGAATATTCTCAGCCTCATGTTTCCCTCTTTGGACGTTGGTGATCCAGTCAAATGGAACAATTCAAACCTTTTAAACCAGGCGCTTTTTTTGTGAGTCTCCTGATGTTTTTAATCTAGATGCTGGTAGTTTTCACCCTAAAACAAAATTGCTGTTTGCTGGCTTAATGAAAAGTTTAAATGGAACTGATCTCGATAAAGCCCTCATGCTTACCTCACACATTATCATCTGTATTATCAAGAGATCACCAATACTGAAAGTAAAAGTCAGTTTCTGATTTGTTTGAAATATTCAAGATGCAGCGCTAACAATCTCACTCTGCCCCCACATAACATGAACGGTTTGTAGTAGATCTTTAAAGCTGTGGGTTTAAAATCAAATTCTTTTTACTTTTAAAGCAATGATTGATAAGTACAACAGGGGAGTTCTCATTTCTTAAAGACGACTAGTTTTCGCGCACAGATTTTTAAAAATGTTTGTAGCCAATAAACTATAAAAATAATATGCTAAATTGAGCTTTTTTTTTTACTTACAGTAGTAGATGATTTTAAATGGCTAACCCGGTAGCAGGTTTATAACGTTCTTGTAATGGCTAAGTCTGTGCTTAAGGACTCATGCTTTTAGCACCAGCACAAGCTAAAAGTGTGCTAAAAAGGCTAGAGGCAAAGCTGCACGAACTAAGCTTTACACGAGTGGTTCTCAAACTTTTTACATCATTCCCCACATGGCAGGAAAAAATATTTTCATGCCCCATCTAAACAAAACAATGAGAGGAAAGCCTTGCTGCAACTTTATTGAGATAATAAACTCATTCACACTGAATCCTTCACAATGGTCGAGTTCCAAGATGGCGCCCGTGTGCGGCTCTCCATCAGCTGTTACCTGTTTTGTTTTTGCTAACTTTGTTAACATCTGTTTTCTTCAAAAATGTCTTCTTCAGTAATTCTTATTTGAACAAACTTTTATTTCAAACAACTATTTGTCACTTTTGTCACTAGACTGCTTCATTAGTCTGCACCACTTCTTCAAAAAAGAAACAAGTTAAAGTTAGTCTCATAAAAAAAAAAAGAAATCCAGAAACTTGTGAACAGAGATGAAAAACATTAGTGAGTTTAACACTATTCACACTTAGTGGCTGCAGTGAACCTGTTTTTGACTGCAGAGCTGTGGCGGGGCGTGGTCTGCGGCGTGGCTGCAGGGGAGGCGGACACACCAATCACGCCTCGCCGGCTTAAAACAGAATGAACTTGGTCCTGTTGTTGTTGTTGATGTGTGTAGGCTGTAACCTAACACGCTATCGTGTCTCTCATGCTCCAATCCTGGGTTTCGGCACCACTGTCTGACAAACCCGACAGACTGTAGCAGAGAAATTTGACAGTGCATTTGAAATTTGTGCATTAACTCGCTAGTTATTCATAGATTTGTTGTGGTTTAACAATCAGAAAGCATCATTATCATCATAAAAATCATATATGCATATCTACGTACAATCATTATTTATTATAGCAGCCTGACGGGGACAAACATCATGTGAAAGTGCTGTATACATTTTATCAGACAGACAGAGTTTTATGTCTTTTAACTTTTTAACAATGCACTTCTAAATCGGGGCAAACACACAAAAATCTATACAGAGTAGGGCCTTGTAAATACACTCACGCCATTTGCAAAGGATTAATCTTCCTTCATTAGACCTCGGCTGTATCATAAACTAAAACTTCCCCTAAGCCACAGAAATGAGCTCTTTGTTGACTGTTTTTGTCATTAAATTCCCTTCACCCTGTACGTCGTCTCCAACTAAAAGCAGAAAATATCAGGGGGAGAAAAAAAATCAATTACACCTTGCACTTCTCTGTGCAAGTCAGGGGCTTGTCAGCATTGGAACCTAATTAAATTAACCTCAAAGGGAGAGGGACTGGAAGCGCGGCCAGGGCACTCAATGATTAGCGCATCGATTTATTAAAATGGGCCAGCCGGCCAAGACAAGACCCTTTTTCCCGCCGGGGTCTTGTTTACTCCAAACCGTGGCAGTTAGAACTGTTCTGCTCTGCACTCCTCTGCACCGCACCGAGCAGTTAATTAGTTGTGAATGAGCAACCGTTTCTGAAATATTGTTTGAGCTGACTATAACGGGCACTGCTTTGTCCACGGTAGTGTGGCAGTAATGAACAGCCAACAATTTAGGCTGCGGCAAAAAAAGGAATGTCTCCTAGTTTGTTTGAAAAAAACAAAACAAAACAAAAAAACCCACAATAACAAGTAAGAGAATATTTGATGAACAGGACTCAAGATTAGCTCCTTTTCTGCATGCAAACATAGGACAAAATGCACATGACTAACATTTTTGTGCACTCTATCTGCCTGTCTCTCTTACCTCTCCACACCCTCACACACACACACACACACAGACACACACACACATAATAGTTGTGTGAACAGATTCAAATTGAAAAATGGATGTTGTCACAACAGTACAGTAAGTCACAGTGACCCAAATCAGGAAGAGATAAACAAACAGCAGAGGTCTCAGGTTCAGACCGCAGTGCCTCCTAATCCTCAGAGTGGGCCTCCCAAAGAATCTGCTGCTGCAGACGGTCATCAGGATATCCTGGCACTAACTCACTCTGTCAGCGAGCACGTCGCCATTGGACAAAAATATACTCATCACCGCACAGGGGATCTTTAGGTTGAGCTGGAAAACTCAAGCTCTTTTAAAACATTTGACCTGTGATGGACTGGCTGCTTGTCCAGTATATAACCCATCTCTTTAGCAGGGTAATTTACAGTTGGATAAGCGATTTAGAAAGTAGCTTGCAGTAAAGTAATATGAATAACTTTTGACAACTCTTTGATGATTTAGTTTGATACGGAAGAGGATTAGGGCCACTGGGAAAAAAAAAAAAGTGGGCACATGTTTTTTTTCTTCTTTTCCAGAATTCTGAGAAAAAAGTCAGAATTCTGACTTTAATCTCAGAATTCTGAGAAAAAAGTCAGAATTCTGACTTTAATCTCAGAATTCTGAGAAAAAAGTCAAAATTCTGAGATTAAAGTCAGAATTCTGAGATTAAAGTCAGAATTCTGACTTTAATCTCAGAATTCTGACTTTTTTCTCAGAATTCTGACTTTTTTCTCAGAATTCTGGAAAAGAAGAAAAAAAACATGTGCCCACTTTTTTTTTTTTTTCCCCCAGTGGCCCTAATCCTCTTCCGTAGTTTGATGTCATTGTATTCACTGTAACAAAAATATCTGTTCTCAAAGAGGTGATTGAAAGTACACTTCTACATTGCTACATATCTACCGTGTTTATGTGTAAAACATCAACATGCATATGGACTAACAATTCAATTCAATCCAGTTTTATTTTTTAGTGCCAAATCACAGTCACTTCAAGGCGCTTTATATTGTAAGGTAGACCTTACAATACTATATAGAGAGAAAAACCCAACAATCATATGACCCCCTATGAGCAAGCACTTTGGTAATTTGTAATTTACAATGTCATCTGAAAAACTAGTAACACTTTACATTGTCCCCTGTGAACACACAATAGGTTATTACTGAGCTGAATGCCATTGTAGGGCCTTCTGATTGGTTCCATTTACAGTACTTTGTTACAATGAAGCGTTTAGTTTGTTTCTGTGGCTGTTTTTAGATGCTCAATTTGTAAATAAAACAACTGACATAACCTAATTAATAATTTAACATATAACTAATGCTTTTTTTTTGTTCGCCCCTCAGGTAATATGTAGGTTGCCTTATATTTAAACTACCTAATGTCTGACGAACTGAATGCAATGAGCAACATTTCAAATACAGAAATATTATCAGTGCTTAGATCTGGAAAAGATACAGTCATGGTGAAAGTACACAATACACAACAAAAATAATCTGGCCTTAAAATTAAGTAAACACAATCTTGGATTAATAACAAAACATGACATATTGCATCATATGGTGTATTTAATAACTATTAAGCCACAATGTGTGGAAAAAGCTATTCCCATAGGAATCAAGAGGGTAAACAACAGCCAGTTGCTGGTGATTGTATACACTTGATTAATTGATCATAATCATGTGTGAGCACCTGTGTATCATGTTAGAGAGAAAAAATGCAAACCTCAATGAACTAAAGCAAAGTTGTTAAGAAGGGCGTCCAAAATTCTGATGAAGTTATACAGGAAGTGATTACTTCAAGCTACCAAACCAAGAGATACACTTAGCTTTTCACACACTGCCTCTGTATTGTGGCTTAGCCTTTCATTAATAAATAATGACAGTGTAATAACATGTGTTGTTCATCGAAGGTTGTGTTTACCTAATTTTAAGACATTAAAATTACATTTTTTTCAAAATGTCCTGTTATATGTGAAATATTTGATATATAATATAGAAAAATTGTAGAAAATGTTTTTAATGTATATGTTTTTCTCCTTTTGTGCTGATATGTAAAACCTAAGAGCCGACAGAGGGTTTCATTTCTTTCTACCATGGCTGTAGTACCTGGGTTACCATCCATCCTCATCCGCTTTATCCGAAGTCGGGTCGCGGGGGCAGCAGCCTAAGCAGAGAAGCCCAGACCTCCCTCTCCCCAGCCACCTCCTCCAGCTCATCCGGGGGAACACCAAGGCGTTCCCAGGCCAGCCGAGAGATATAATCTCTCCCAGCGTCCTGGGTCTGCCCTGGGCCTCCTCCCGGTGGGACATGCCCGAACACCTCACCCAGGAGGCGCCCAGGGGCATCCTTGTCAGATGCCCGAACCACCTCAACTGGCTCCTTTCGATGTGGAGGAGCAGCGGCTCTACTCTGAGCCCTCCTCCCGGATGGCGAACTTCTCACCCTATCTCTAAGGGAGAGGCCAGCCACCCTTCGGAGGAAGCTCATTTCTGCCGCTTGTACCCGCGATCTCGTTCTTTCGGTCACTACCCACAGCTCGTGGCCATAGGTGAGGGTCGGGACGTAGATCGACCGGTAAATTGAGAGCTTCGCTTTTACACTCAGCTCCCTCTTCACCACGACGGACGGTGCAGCGTCCGCATCACTGCAGCCGCAGCACCAATCCGTCTGTCGATCTCCGGCTCCCTTCTCCCATCACTCGCGAACAAGACCCGAGATACTTGAACTCCTCCACTTGGGGCAGGAACTCATCCCGACCGGAGTGGGCACTCCACCCTTTTCCGGCTGAGAACCATGGCCTCAGATTTGGAGGTGCTGATCCTCATTCCCGCTGCTTCACACTCGGCTGCGAACCGTTCCAGTGCGAGCTGGAGGCCCCCACCGATGAAGCCATCAGAACCACATCATCCCATAAAAGCAGAGATGAGATTCTGAGGCCACCAAGTGAAAGCCCTCCGCCACTTGGCTGCGCCTAGAAATCCTGTCCATAAAATTATGAACAGAATCGGTGACAAAGGGCAGCCCTGGCGGAGCCCATCACCCACCGGAAGCAAGTCCGACTTATTGCCGGCAATGCGAACCAAACTCTCATAGCGGTTGTATAGGGATCGAATGGCCCGTAACAGTGGGCCAGACACCCCATACTCCCGCAACACCTCCCACAGGACACCCGAGGGACACGGTCGAATGCCTTCTCCAAGTCCACAAAACACATGTAGACTGGTTGGGCAAACTCCCATGCACCCTCAAGTATCCTTGAGAGGATAAAGAGCTGGTCCAGTGTTCCGCGACCAGGGACGAAAACCGCATTGTTCCTCCTGTATCCGAGGTTCGACTAACGGACGAACTCTCCTTTCCAACACCCTGGCATAGACTTTCCCGGGAGGCTGAGGTGTGATCCCCTATAGTTGGAACACACCCTCCGGTCTCCCTTCTTAAAGATGGGGACCACCACCCGGTCTGCCAGTCCAGGGTACTGCCCTGATCTCCACGCAACATTGTAGAGGCGTGTCAACCAGGACAGCCCTACAACGTCCAGAGCCTTCAGGAACTCGGGCGGACCTCATCAACACCAGGGGCTCTGCCACCGAGGAGTTGTTTAACTGCCTCAGTGACCTCGACCCCAGAAATTGGCGGGTCATTCCCTCATCCCCAGACTCTGCTTCCTCCTCGGAAGGCGTGTCAGTGGGATTAAGGAGGTCCTCAGTATTCCTTCCACCGTCTGACAATTTTCTCAGTCGGCGTCAGCAGCGCACCGCCAGCACTATACACAGTGCAGGTAGAGCACCGCTTTCCCCTCCTGAGACGCCTGACGGTTTGCCAGAATCTCTTGAGGCAGTCCGAAAGTCTTTTTCCATGGCCTCTCCGAACTCCTCCCACACCCGAGTTTTTGCTTCAGCCACTGCCTGAGCCGCATTCCGCTTGGCCTGTCGATACCTGTCAGCTGCCTCTGGAGTCCCACAGGCTAACCAAGCCCGATGGGACTCCTTCTTCAGCCTGGTGGCTCCCTTCACCTCTGGTGTCCACCATTTGGTTGGGGATTACCACCACGGCAGGCACCAACCACCTTGCGGCCGCAGCTCAATGCAGCAGCCCGGCAATGGAGCGCTGAACATGGTCCATTCGGACTCAATGTCCCCAGTCTCCCTCGGAATGTTGTTGAAGCTCTGCGGAGGTGTGCGTTGAAGATCTCGCGGACTGGGGCCTCTGCTAGGCGTTCCCAGCACACCCTCACTACACGCGTTTAGGTGCACCGGGTCTGTCCAGCGTCCTCCCCGCCACCTGATCCAACTCACCACCAGGTGGTGATCAGTTGACAGCTCAGCCCCTCTCTTTACCCAGTGTCCAGAACATATGGTCGCAGGTCTGGTGATACGATTACAAAATCGATCATCGACCTGCGGCCTAGAGCATCCTGGTGCCACGTGCACTTATGGACACTCTTATGTTTGAACAAGGTGTTCGTTATGGCCAAACTGTGATTTGCACAGAAGTCCAATAACAAAACACCACTCGGGTTCAGATCAGGGAGGCCGTTCCTCCCAATCACGCCCCTCAGGTCTCGCTGTCGTTACCCACGTGAGCATTGAAGTCTCCCAGTAGGACAACAGAGTCTCCAGGTGGGGCACCTTCCAGCACCCCCAGGGACTCTAAGAAGGCTGGGTACTCTGAACTGCCACTCGGCGCATAAGCGCAGATGACAGTCAGGACCCGTTCCCTGACCCTGAGGCGCAGGGAACAAACCCTCTCATCCACCGGGAAAAACCCCAGCGTGCCGGCAGCAAGCCGGGGATATAGAATACCCACCCCAGCCCGCCGCCTCTCACCAGGGGCAACTCCAGACTGAGACAGAGTCCAGCCCCTCTCCAGGAGACTAGTTCCAGAGCCCAAGCCATGCGTAGAGGTGAGCCCGACTATATCTAGCGGTACTTCTCAACCTCACGCACTAACTCAGGCTCCTTCCCCACCAGAGAGGTGACATTCCATGTCCCTATTGCCAGTCTTGGCAGCCGGGATCGGTCCGCCAGGGCCTCCGCTCCTGGCCGCCGCCCGACACACATTGCACCCGACCCTATGGCGCCTCCTGCGGGTGGTGGGCCTGCGGGAGGATGGGCCCATGTCTCCTCTTCGGGCTGTGCCCGGCCGGGCCCCATGGACTAAGGCCCGGCCACCAGACGCTCGCCCTCGGGCACCCTCCCCGGGCCTGGCTCCAGGGCGGGGCCCCGGTAACCCTATCCCGGGCAGGGTAAACTGTTCCCTCGATGTTCTTTTCATACGGGTCTTCTGAATCGCTCTTTGTCTGGTCCCTCACCCAGGACCAATTTGCCATGGGAGACCCTACCAGGGGGCAAAAGCCCCCAGACAACATAGCCCCTGGGATCCCTGTGACACACAAACCCCTCCACCACGATAAGGTAGCGATTCACGGAGAGGATATGACAACGCATATGTTACATATTGCGTGATGGAAACAAAGTGTTACTTTTCCCCGAAAAAAAATTCAAGAACCAGGTAATATGAACAAAAGTATTTATAAGCTGTGCTAAGCTTGTTTGGTTTGTCTCATGTTAAGCTGCTTATCTGTAGCGTGAGGAATGTCGAGCCTGTATGGGTCACTCATTCCGTTTATGTTACTGGAAGAAATACTCACAGGGACAACCCAAACTGTAAGTGCAATTAAAATGCCAAGAATATGAGGAGCTCCCCAGCATGAGCGTATATTTAATCTTGAAACAACAGCACAATTGATAATCGTGCTTGTATGTATTCTTTTACTCGCTGTTATCACTCGCAATTATAACATTGTTTGGATTCCCACATTGCTGCTCATATTTCTAGTGGGCTGGCAGCTCACTGATGGAGGGCTTTCCCAGGGGAGTCTAGAAATGACGCCATTTTCAATGTATCTGATCCTGCTCCTCTATGCTGAGCTGACTGTAATTGGCAGCCTGTCCTCATCACTGAGTTATTACATTTCCCCTTTCGGCTATCCCGTGTAACCCCTGGGAACACTTCACATTGCGAGCGAGTCCCACGAGTACCCCTTCTGTAGGACACAGAGGGCCAGCGATACAGTGGTCCTCATGGTAACTGCAGTCTTTCTCTGGCCAGCGCTCTCTTTGACTCTCCGTAATGGGCCATCACTGGGATTTCCAGCGTATAATGAGGCGCTAAGTGGAAGATAGCACGGCGCCGATCGTTTTGAGATTGCAGAGTGTCCACAATTAATGCACGAAGGTGGATATTCTGCATTTTGAAAAGAGTGGGGGACAATTATGTGCTAATGCGGCAGCAAAAAGGGCCTAATGCATCACTCTTCAAAAAGGTGCAAAAAGAGTTTACTTTCCCACAGGACGCAGGTCCCTTTCAACTCGACATCTCCCCGCGAAAGGTTTTTTATGATGCGGCGGCACAGGGGATGATTTATTCTCCGCTAAAGTCATCCAAAGTCGAAAATAAACACAGGTTCAGTGGCTGCCGCTGTCACTGCTAAGTAAACACAGACCTGCCTGCAATTAAAGTCCCGGCTTCCTCCAGTGGAGCTGACGTCTTGGTCGTGCAGGAGTAGCGGGAGGCCACGGTCCATTTCCTGCGTATTTTCTTAAGGAATAATTGCAGACACTGTTTCGTATGATTAAGGTGATCGTACAATTTCCATATTGTTGACTCACACTTGGGGACTGTATGGTCTGCAGATACACAAGCTGGTAATTGAACGGGGAATGCAGATGCAATTATCTAGTGTGCAGTAACTTGCCTGTGATCAGTTTTTCTACTTGCTTTAGACTCCATACTGAGACCTGACACTCACCATACGTCCTCCTTGCTGTGCGAATTTAAATCAGCATTCTCCCCGCTCTAACTATTGCAGTCGCCGAAGAAAACAAATCCCGGGGTTCCTCCGCTGTGCCAGCGTTGTACAAACCAG
Organism: Oreochromis aureus; assembly: GCF_013358895.1. NCBI lineage: Eukaryota > Metazoa > Chordata > Actinopteri > Cichliformes > Cichlidae > Oreochromis > Oreochromis aureus. Next base: position 8,615,508 of record NC_052950.1, read on the forward strand.
CGCTGGTCTGTGCCTCACAGCTTGCTGACATAAACAGCAGTCACACCGATAAGAAACACAGGCATTATTAGTGCAAGTACATGGAAGTTGCCTCATTACTTTGCTACCTCTGCTGAGGAAGGATTGAATTAAGTATTCATGCTTCTCTATAATTCCCCTCTGCTTCAAGTAGAGCAAGGCTGATTTATCACAAGTTAAGAAAGCCATGCGGTGTATGATGAGGGCACAAGTTCCAGGTAAGACCCTGTCATTATCCAAAACTAACCTGCAGTCTAGACGACATTGTATGTGAGAAGGAGAAGACAATTAAGGATGTTTTTCAGACAGACAGCTGCAGCATGGATCCGGGGAACAGAGGATGCAACTCGATACCTTAAAGGGGAAAAAAATGCACCCTTAGGACCTTTTGAGTGCATAGCAAGTTAAACAAAGACCTTCTCACAAGACTAAGCCTATTACACAACCTTCTGTAGCCTGCACCACCCTAATAATTACATTTATAGGCATGTTTTAGCCACTTGAAGAGATGCAATGGAAAATGGAACATCCAGAGATGAAGTTGTGGTTAGGTATATTTAAAGTGGACGTATTTATCAACTCAAATCTAATCTACCAGAGTAGCTTATTTTGTTTCATCCTGTCTGAAACAAACTCCTTTAGTTTCTTTTTCTGTACTTTCTTTTGATTCAACCAAGTATCATGACAAAACACAGACATGCTGGTCAATTTAACGTGTTGGAGAGGCAAAGCTAATGCACGCGCATGCAGAAGTTGCATTACTGTCCAAATTCAGAGGCTGCATCTTCCTGAGGACCCGGCCTTCGCGGTCTACGTGGGCCGGGTCCTCCGAAGGTCGGGTAGGCCAGAAGTGAGCGGCTGTGAAATTGGACAGTCTAGCCTTCAGTTTTGCGTCACCAGCTGTCACGGTGGAGTTTAATAAACTCAGCCGTGTCCTTGCTATCTAAAATATAACAGAACACTGCAGTAAATTCTCGACCATCTCACACTTCTGTTTAATCAGTTTTCCGTTTGTCGTTTATTCAGCTGTGTGAAAACTATAACTTTAATCTCAGCTACACCGATTTACTAGCAAACAAATAAAACACTGAAAAAAGCCAAACAATACTTCTACAAAGTAACATATATATCATGTTTAACCTGAGTAGCGAAAGACGGCGGGGGTTTATGAACAATGTGCCGGGAGCACTTTTGCAAATATGCAATGTCTTGATAAACCGAGCAGATATTTGAAGTTTACACAGCTACATTCTCTCCTGAAAATATCTTAAAACTTTATTTTGTGACAAAGAAAGAGTAATAAGAGTAATATTAAAACTAAGTAGCTGCCGCCATTGTTGGAAACTGGAATTGGCTGGGCTGTACTATGAATTCTAGGATATGGTGGACCATGAAGGATACACCCGACCCATCCTTCAAATCTGGAGAAAAGGAGAATGCATTTGTCGGCCGCATTTGGAGGAGTCTATGAATTTGGACAGCCTTCGTTGCGTCGCTGTGACGTAATCAGTCTACAAGTGCGTCCTCAGGAGGATGCAGCCTATGAATTTGGACACCCCCAATATTATTAAAGCCAAGGAGTCAGCAGTGAGCAAAAAACGTTTTAAGGGTCCTTAATCAGCAGAATCAATTAAGCTAGGTGGCTAATATGTATATACATTTAAATGTGTTAATAATGTCTGTGTAAACACTTCCTGTGATTATTTTCATGTTAGCGTGAAATAAAATATCGCCCTCTACTGTTACTGCAGATTACTGCAACTTCTGCATGCTTTCACGTTTTGTAGCGGCAAAGCGTGTCTGTTCCACGCATTGTCACAATCTCGGGTTGTCGGATTGGCTGCTCTTCATCTCTGCTTACATAAAATCTGCCTTGGAGGTTCTGAAGACAAAATTGCAAACAATTACTGGGTGCTTCACCAAGTGCCTAAACGTAACCATAATTTTGTCAGACAAGTCATGTTTGAAATTACAGGAGCAAAATGTGGTTATTCAGGCATCTAGGCTCCAGGCAATTATGTTACATATACACATTAGGGAATGATAAATAGTCATCCCACAGGAGCCTACGTGTGGATGCTGGGGTGGTGGAGGGGTTGAAACAGCACACAGCAAAAGAGAACAGCAGCACAGACATGTCAGAGGGAGAGATGGGAAATTTATAGCTTAAACAGATCACCAACTGGCAGCGCGTGTTTGGTGCATTACTGTACTGTTTATATGACACGTCATAGCTTGTATTTTGTTTTATCTGAAGCGGTTAGTTGGCTCCTGTGTACAACATATGCTTAGTAATGATGTAGTGACTACAACTGAATATTTAGTTGGAATAAAATACATTGGTGGCATACATACACTGACCACTTTATTAGGCATACCCTGCAGGAAATCATTCCTCCTGTGGTCATCTCCCTGTACAACTCATCCACCTAACACACGCTGTATACTGCAATACCTACATCCTTTTTGCACATGCTCTTCTTTCTTCTTCAGATATTTATTAGTAAGTGACTTATATGTATGTATATACTGTATATATTGTGCTACTTCTTACTTCTTGTATTTTCTGTTTTTGTTATTGTTTGTACTGGAGCACCAACATAATTTCCCCTAGGGATCAATAAAGTATTCTGATTCTGATACCAGGCTGGACCCCTTTTTACTTTCAAAAAAGGTAGCATAAATTCAACAAGGTGCTTGAAACGTTCCTCAGAGGTAGCAATACCATCCCACAGGAATGAATGTTGAATTGAGACCTGGTCACTGTGGAGGACCTTTGAGTAAAGTAACATGTTTAGGAAACCAGTTTAAGATGATTTGAGCTTTGTGACGTTACTCTTGCTTTACAACTTCAGCAGGTCAACTTGACCATGTCTACATGCCTAAATGCATTGATTAGATAGCTGATTAGATATGTGCGTTAAGAAGCCGTGTCAGCAGGTGTATCTGAAAAGGTGGGCAATGAGTCTTTTCACTTTCAGTTGTGTTTGTATCAAAATGTATTTGCAACACTTAGAGGGAACTGCAGTATGAATACTACTGATAATTCCAGCCATAGAGGTGGAAACACTCCTCCAGCAAAACGGAGAATCTGACTTGCATGTGGCGTTAGAGTAAAAATAATAACCACCAACATCATTAGCATTTATCCTTTAGGCAATACAGCTTTTTTGCACCCAGTTTCTTCAGCCTGATCAATTTTGTTGTTTGACTAACATACTAATTGTGCTTTCATCCTTTGAGCCAAGATGCTAGCTTGCTACAAAAAAAAATATTGAACAGAATGCAATGGTGCCATGAGGTTTTCTATGACTTGCCGGCAAACACTGGTTGTCAAAAAACTTTGTAGGAAATGCAGAAATTCTCAAATAGAAGCAGACAAGGCAAATTCAGGGCAGCTTAAGGATAACTTCAAAGGCTTCAGCGTAGACTTTTTGGAATGTATTGAACATAGATACAGTAGTGTTCAAAAGAGGTTTATTGACCAGTACTTTGTAGTAACTTGTATGGATGTTTAGTGGTTTGATTGATTCATTCATAAAAAATAAAAATTAACAGGCACACTTTAATTGGAGCAATTTATGAAGCATACTGTAATTATCACAGAGCTGATTCATTTGATCCTCGGTCGGTTCAGAGCAAATATTTTTGCTTTCTACAAGATTTACGTGTTTTATCATGCCCTTAATTTTACTGCAAAAAAAAAAAAAAAAAAACTATCAAAAAAAAGATGTAGTACTGGAAAGAGTGACATCATAACAGTTTCCCTGAAAAGTATGAAGTCAATGTCTTCTGATATCCAACAACACGCTGCCTAGTTTTTGTAAAGCGGCAGGAAACATGCCAGTTTACATCACCTGGAATGGCACAGAGTCAGAGAATAGAGTAAAAATGCAGCAAATGGAGCGATGCGGAGAAATTCATCTGCCAATTCTCTGCCATCTCAGCTCAGGTCAAGTCTGGTTTGAAACGCACGCACAAGCCTTTCCTTGTTTCGCTCTTTCCACCTCACTGACTCCCGTGTCAGGGCTAAATGAATGAATAACAAATGACCAAAGATCTACGTGGATAACAGACATTATTTTCCGTCTCCTTGCAAATTAAAACATGAACTTGGAACAGGTAATCAGTGAGGAATTTAAACAGTTTGCCATCAGCGTCGGTCACTTTCTGTTTGAAAAGCTGATGATTTTCCACAAACCTTTAGCTCATAATTATAATGGAATTAAAGTAGCTTGTATGCTAAATGTTTTGGCAGCGGGCAAGAGGTTGAATATAAAATGCTGACGTGAAGATGATACCTGAATATCTGAATATGTAACTTAAAATGATACAATTGGCACATGACAAGAAAGCTGCTTTTTGAGCTTTGTAAGTTTTAAGCACCTTGTGGTCTGCCTCTTATAGTATACTTTTTAACTTTTTTTAATTTTGGCAACATGTTTGTTCTTGATTTCTGTTCATTACAAGATCATAACCTTGTAAGCTCACCGTGGCTAACATGTTAGCTAATGCAACCCAAACAACAAGTTCAAAAAACTCAGTGAAGCTGGACTGCAGCTGCAGACTGCTGCCTAAAATATGACAACATGGGGTTACAATCTACATTGCTCCACCACTGTAAAAATGAAACGCTTGCTTCCCCTTAACAGTAACCTAAGCTTCTGTGTATCACAGAAGGGAAGTTATCCAGTGCGGGGGTGAAGAAGGAATACTGCCCGCTTATTGTGGCTTCCAACTACAGAGGACTGTATATCTCTAACATCTTTAACAGCAGACAATCCACAAATCACCAGGGTCATATTTCATCATCAGCTGCTGGGCCTGTCCCACGCCTGTTTTCTCCACAGTGACGTGTGGAGGGAGAGAACAGAGTGAGAGACAATGGAGAGGCAGACCTAAGGTACTGTTCATGGAATGAGTGTCCTGTATGTTTGACACAAGTGATGTAAAAACATTATTTCTAAAAACCAAAAAGCCGGAAGAGCAGGATCATGATAACAAAGCAGTGCCAAAGCTGTCAGGCCTGTTATTTAAATGACAGCATTCATTTTGTCAGTTTTAATGAGAAACTGACCAAATTAGGCCGGTTTGATGTATGATATTAGCATGATGTTTTAAACGTAACTATCTTAGTTGAAATAACTGCACACTTCTAACTTCTGCTTACTGTATTTGCACTACTATAACTCACCTGTTTTTCTAAAACTTTGTTTTCACCTGTTTTTCCAACAGGTGGGCCAAGCAGAAGGTTCTAGGGCAGGGGTGTCCAACTCCAGGCCTCAAGGGCCGGTGTCCTGCAGGTTTTAGATATTACCCTGGGTCAACACACCTGAATAGTAATAATAATAATAATAATAATAATAATAATAATAATGATGTATACTTTATTGATCCCCGTGGGGAAATTACTTGTTTTTCTCTGCATTTGACCCATTCACCCAGTGAAGCAGTGGGCAGCCACTAAGCAGGCGCCCGGGGAGCAGTGAGTAGGGACGGTACCTTGCTCAGGGGTACCTCAGGGTAGCCGTTCAGTGGATTCAAACCCCCGACCTTCCGATCATGGGGCGACCACTCTACCTACTGAGCTATCCCTCCACCTGAATCAAATGATTAGTTAATTGCCAGGCCTCTGGAGAACTTCAAGACATGTTTAGGAGGAAATTCAGCCATTTAAATCAGCTGTGTTGGATCAAGGATACATCTAAAACCTGCAGGACACCGGCCCTTGAGGCCTGAAGTACCAAAAGTGGACCTGCAAAAAATCACCAATTCAGGCTGCTATGTTCACTGCTTAGTGCAGAAAACAAAAGACTAAAAAAGCTTGCAACTAATTTACCCTTAGCTAAGATTAAAACTAGCTAAAATTAAAACCCCCTATACAACAGTACAGTTTTTTTGATAAACAGCTGGGTGCCTACGTGAAACATTTTTAATGTTTTTGGTGTGTATTTTACTTGAATCTTATCTCAAACTAATTAGCATGTATCTGTGAGACAGTCCAACCAAGCTAGCTTGTCTTAGTTGCTAACGTAGCACAGTAGCCTCGTGTCAAGATATTTGTTTTACTTCTATCTCTACAAAACCAAGATGTCAGTGGCCCCAGTGTTAAAATCAAGGCTTCTGTAGATAAAACATGAGCTGAAATAATGAAGTTAATAACAAACAGTTGGAATTGAGCTTGGAAAGAACTACCTTGTTTTAGTTGCTAACATTTATGTATAGTGCCAGTATGCAGTATTTTATTCATTCCAAAGATTGGGTGATCGTAACTACACCCTTAGTGAAATATGTTATACATGGTAGCCAGCTAGTTACTTCAAAAGCAAGCTGTGTCATACATCAGATACACCCTGGCAGTCTGGTGATCTATTTAAGCTTTAAAGTTCCCATTTCTCCCTGTGACATGTTAGTGCTGCTGTCCTCTGTTGCTGCCTGCTGTTTCAACCCTTCCACCACCCCAGCATCCACATGTAGGTTCTTATGATCCAGTGTAAATTCCAGCATTGCATTTACATGCAGTCTTTTTGCCACTATAATGCACCAATTGCTACATGCAATATCGTTTGTCAGCACTCACAGATGTTACTCATCTCAAGAATCCGTGTGAGGTTTTAGTAGCCCTTGGCAGCTGTAATACATGTCAGAAGCCAAATGAGAAATCCATGAAAGTTGCATGTACAGAAGGATGTTTTGTCAACGCTTTAAAAAAGACCGGGTTCAGATGGAGTCATGGTGTGAAGTCTGATGTTTTTTCTCTTTGCAGCTAGTCAAATGTGACCCATAACAATCAGCAGCCACAGGTGCACTCTGTTTCTTAAATCTTTTACATGGTCCGATGGAAAAATATGGATTTTAATAAGTCCCTTCAGGAGCAGCAGAGGGCGGGAGCCTGGGAAAGTGGATTGAGTGAGGCGTCCTGCGCATTGCATTAAATTCTTTTTTAAATGTTTCATAATAACAGGCATGCAGAGTTGGAACTTTCTGAACTGGAAACTGACAAACTTGTCTGCTTGAAGATGCCATTCAGACCTACTCCGTCTAACCTAAAGGAATTTTTGTCTGCGTTATCATTAAAAACTTTCTTGAATAAAATGCATGCATTTACAAAAATACAAGGCCCAATTTATTGTTAACTTAGACTGCAGCTCTGTGCACTTCAAATTAGAGCCCCAATTTTGGGATGTACTATTCAGTACCATTTCCCTCACATGCTTGCTTAGCTTAAGCTTCTCAGTTATTCAGGCTCGGCTCAGTACTCAACACACTCCTGTGAGGAAAAGCAGGAAGGGAGAGACAAGTTTAAGTCTGAATCTGGATTATGGATTTGTATCAATTTATTTGTGGCCACTCAACCAAAAAATCTGTGGAAAACACAGTGAAATACGGCTAAGTGGGTGAAAGCTGGAAGCCTAAGAGCTTCTGTCCATTTTAACTCCTTGTTCTTCTGTGACCCTTTTTAGCCTCGGCCAATTATTACACAGCCGGCCTCGGTCTGTCAGAGGCGCCTTTCTCATTAGCCTGTCCCTAGTCCGCTCCATGGGTTTAATGAATAGTGCCTCTATTACACAAGTTTACCTTCAACTCTAACAACAAGACTGTGTTAAGAGCAAGTACTGATGAACGAGGACAAGTCACACATCAGTGGCGTCTCTAACAAGAAACAAGGACAAAAACTGTCCCTTTGGTAGGTTTACTCCACTTGGGAATGCAACTTGCATTTAGAGATTTCTAAATGGGGCTTGCTGTTTTTTGCTATGGCTTGGCTCCCCCTAGTGTTTATTATGACAACCACCATCATGAGGTCAATACTGGCAAAATCTGCTGTTCCAGTAATCATCACCATGAGATTATTTCATCGCTGGAGAGCACAGAACAGCACATGTGCAGATTTGAATTAATAAACAGTCGACAGAGCAGCGTGTCCATGTTCAACTACCATGCAGACAATTACAATCAGCAGCGATCCGGTCTGATGTCATGCAGAGCTAATTTCCTTCCTGGCACGCTAAAACTATATGCGAAGCCAGAGAATAACACTTTAATAGGACAACTAGGATGGACACAAACCTGGTGAGGCGTGTGTCAAGACCACTTCTCTGTTTTTGTAAGTGTACTTTAAACTTACACCGGATGAGACAAAAAAACAGCAGCTCACACTGCCTACAACAACCAAATTCAAAATTTCCCGATGGTGCGTGGTGTGGACGCCATATTGCTTTACATGCACGATTATCAAAGTCTGCACGCGTTCGTTTATGTGTCTGTGTGTGGTGTAAAGTGTGCATGCGGTTCATAGCTTTCACCAGTTAAGGAACAGTTCCTGGCTCGCTGGCTGCGTGCAGCAGTGTGGCCTCGAACCACGGACCCGCTCTTTGCCAAAGCCAAAGCCAGAATTAGAGATGGCGGTGAAGCTTACCGCGGGCCCCTTGTTGTATTTAGATTGGCAGACAAACAGCAGCTTCGCTCTAGTCCTGTTTACAAAGGACTCCTATCCACATTTGTGGGAATTGTGCCTGTAACGCTCACGTAAACAAAAGCCCCGAAAGGCCCGCCGCTCCTTTCTTTTCTCTCCCCTCTCTTTTAGACAGGCATCAGTCCAATATGATGTTTTGGTTTAAAATTAGAGGAGGAACTCTCTTGGAAATGACATCTCTGCTAGCCCCACAATTAGATTGTGTGTACTCACAATGTTGGAAGTCGTTTCTTTTTCTTTTTTTCCTTGTTGTTTTTGCTGGTTTGGTTTTAGGACCATTTCTAAAAGTGTGAGGCAAATCACAGAGCAGTAATCGCATCTGATGTTGTCATGGGATGGCAGCTGACCATCTGCATTATGCCATACAGCCTTTTCAACCTAAATACAATAAAAAAAAGAACCCACACACAGATATGGCCCTCGACTGTCTTGAGCAGATTCAGAACAACCCAACTGCAGCCCTTGCTTTAACTTTGTGAAATATTTTCTGCATTTTAGCTTTCAGTTCCAGACAAAATACCAAAAGCTAGATCATAGGACAATGATTAAAGGAACAACCCAAACTGAAAAATAATAACAGAGAGGGTTTAAAATAGAGTACGTTAAAATATATGGCAAGGGAAATCCTATCCCTGAGAGAGGGTCAGACATGTAATTTGAAAAAAAAAGAAAAAAAGGCCGAGTTAAATGACATGTAGGGAGTAATTATAGAGTCAGAATAGACAGAATGAACTGAAATAATAAAATACCACCTAGGCCTGTCAAGAGTGTTCTGTGGGCCGAGGGAAAGTAGCCTTGGGTTTAAAACAGGGCAAGGTTACCACCCATCCCTTCTCTTTGCCATTACGGGAAACTATGGAGCATTTCACCGTGTTTACTTAGCTTGCATGGAACACACATTAGCCTGCAGGATTGTTCCAGCAGCATATCCTTCTGTGCAAGATTTAATCTAAGGCAAAGTTATTCTTTTCTCTTCAAAGTTTAGGACATCGGACAGCAAACCTGAATAACACCTCATCTTCATCACCATTATCCTGTCGAAGGTGTTACTTCAAAGAGCAGAGCACTTCATTTGATTCAATTCCCCTCAGCCCGTGTGCAGACATTATGGGTGTCACATTACCCTCATAGTGATGGATAGCATCATCCCATATCCACAGCCTGTGCTCTATTACGGTGGCCTGTGATTGATTGCACGAGGACTCAAAGTGAAAGTGATGGATGGGAATTTGGAGTTCACCAGCTCTGTCTTTGTTTATGTAATCATATTGCTAATCTTTAATATCGGTACTGCTACGTGTTAATGTCTACTTTCATCCATAATCTTCTGGGACGACCAGTTGGTGCATCCTCCTGCTATTCGCCCAACACTTGCGCACTATTATGTAGTGTAATTGGGGTCGACTACACTGCACCAGGTGTGTTATCTGGCAAATGGCAAATGGACTGGTTCTTATTTAGTGCTTAGTGCTCTTCTCTACTTGAACACTCAGTCACCCATAGGGATGGGTATTGATAAGATTTTCACGATTCCGATTCCATTTTCGATTCTGTTTAACGATTTGATTCTTTATCGATTCTCTTATCAATTCTTATTTTTTTAAAAAGAGAACACTAAGGTCGATTAGCTTAGAACTTTGTTTTATATCTTCTCTTTGAACAAGACAGAAATTTAGGAGTAACATGGCCTTACAAACCCAACAGTGAGATCTTAAGAGATCCACAGCCTACGGCTCTTCAATGGGGTGTCACAGGGTCCCCAGGAAAAAAAATTGTAAATGTAAAATAATAAAATAAATATTCTTAACATAACATAAATTATTCTGTAGCAATTACACAATTATATCCAGTAATGTCCCTGCCTACAATTAAACACATTCACTTACCGAAAATCGGGGCAAATGGGTGCAAGTCTTTTACCACAAACTTAGTCACTGCTCGATGACATTCGTCTATCCTGGCCTGAAAGGAGACGCTAACGGTAGACTGCAGCGAGAACTGCCAGCCAGACTCTGTCTGTCTCATCATGGTCACCTAAATGCAGCGCACAGCAATGGCAGGTTTTGTAATAAGGCAGATCGCGCTAACTTAATATGCACTGTTAGCTGATTATTTACCTGCCGGGAGAGGACGTGCAAACGTTACCGCTGCTGCTGGGTTGAGATTCACGAGTCCGGAGCGGAATTAAAAACACGACATTCATTTAAGTTCATCGCGTGTTTTGTGAGCAAATGCTTTTGCATATTCGTAGTGTTTCCTCCCTTAAATGAAATATCTACTTTGCAAGTATTTCAAGTTGCCCCGTTGTCATCCGTTCTCGTAAAGTATAACCAAACTTTTGAGCGTTTGAGCCGCTTAGGCGCCCTGCCAGGTAAATGACGCTCCGCAACGTGGTGACGTCTTTCGGGGCGACTGGAATCGATAAGGGAATCGTTTGCAAAAATGGCAAACGATTCCAAGGAATTGAAACAGTGGGAACCGGTTCTCAACAAGCACCGGTTTTCGATACCCATCCCTAGTCACCCATTCACACCCAAGTGCTTTCTATCTAACATTCACACTGTAATGATTGAGTCACAGAGCAACTTTCTCTAGTCCCATGTGGGATACCACAGGGATCAATATTTGGACCTCTGCTTTTCTCTCTATATCTCCTGCCCATTGGCTCTATTTTTAGAAGACACAAAATTGCAGGTGATACACAGGTTTATATGCCCCTAAAAAAGAAAAATTACTTCTCCATTCAAGCACTAAACGAATGTCTTGAGGAAGTGAAAGCTTGCTGGCTCTTAATTTTTTTAATTTTTAATGAAAATAAGACATAGGTTCTATCTTTTGGGTTGGGTGTCGCTGATTGGTCTTTTCCCGTGGACATGGGCCATCTAACACAGTAAGAAAAGCCCACTGTCACCAATTTGGTCTTTAAAATGGATCGTGATTTTAGATTTAACAGTCAAGTGAGAGCAGTAGTGAAATCAGCTGAGACAACTGGCCAAAATTAAACCCATCTTGTCAAAAGATGATTTCAGAACAGAAATCCATGTTTTTGTTACAACACAGCTGGATTACTGTAACTCATTCATACCTTGGCTTGCTAGTAACTTGGTATCATGTCTTCAGCTGGTGCAAAAACAGCTTTTAACTGGTAAATGGAGAAGGGATCATATTACTCCCATTTTATCCTTACTGCACTGGCTGCCTGTCCATGTTAGAGTTCATTTTAAAATTCTTTTATTTGTTTTTAAAGTCTTAAATGGTCTCGCCTCTTGGTCTCTTAGATCAGCTGACCAGTTGTTGTTGCATGTGCCAAAGACATGAAGCTCCAGGGGGATTGGGCTTTCACAATTACGGCTCCCAAATTGTGGGATGTACTGCCATTACAAATTTGAAAGGCCTCCTCAATTTATATTTTTATATCTGGTCTGAAGACCCACCTGTTCGGTTTGGCTTTTAACCCAGTATAGAAATGTTCATTTTATTTGGATTTTATTGTCTTTTTGATGTTGGTGTTCTATATTGTTTACTCTTACTGTATTTTTATTTTCAGTATTAATGTTGTAATTTTTTTTTCTTATTTTATGTTCAGCACTTTGGTCAGTCAGTAAAGTTGGGTTGGCACTCCACCTCTTTGGTGGGGATTCAGGGAAGGTAAGCGGTCACACAAGACAACCAAACTACAGACAAACTGCAAAGGTCTTCATGTTAAAAAGGGAGTTTTTCCTTCCCACTGTTGCCAAGTGCTTAATCATAGGAGGTCGTCTGATTGTTGGGGGTTTTCTCTCTATTATTGTCTTCTTCACCCTGTAATCTGATGCATCTTGCGGTGACTGTTGTTGTGATAAATAAAACGTAATTGAATCTAATTGCATTGGATGATATAAAAAATGGGATGTAAAAAACACATTTTATGGATCGCTGCTGTGAGTCTTTAGAGCGTCACCTTCAGGGCCATCATCCAGAATATGCTCGGTTGTTTAACCAGTTTATTAACCTTTAATGTTACAGTGTATACTAATGTGCTCTTCTAACAGATTAGGTATGACTGTTTTTCCTATTTGGGAGAGGGAGCATCTTTAGAGATAAATGGGATAAACTAAAACACTGACTGTCAGCCATTTCCCCCAGCATCCTCGGCCAACCTCACTAATATGCTTGGACAAAACAGGAGAAGATTTCCCAGAAGTGTTGAGTGTGTTCCCTCTTCTTTTACAGCCCTCCTCCTAGAAAGCTTAGTTATATATATTACTTTTGTTTTGTGAGTTAGCTTCTTGAATTACTCCTGAAAGCAACAGAGAATGAAGCATGACATTTATGTGGCACTCCAGAGTCACATGGAGATGGTCAGGGTGGATTGTGGGTGTATGAAGAGCAGGAATGAACTGCCACATTCCTGATTCAAGTCTATGGTTAGGTGTACGCAACAGAAGCACACTGGTTAATGCAAGGGAAAGATTGTGGTTTCAATTAAATGTCACTGCTATAGCTACATTTTCTGTATTAAACCAAAAAAGCTCCCCGCAAACATAGCTCCTGGGATCCCTGGGACAAACCGTCCAGACCTTGGAGGGCTCCAGACCTTGGTGCTCCCCCAGACAAGCTCGAGGAGGTGGCCAAGAAGAGGGAGGTCTGGGCTTCTCTGCTTAGGCTGCTGCACCCCTGACCCAGCCCTGAACAAGCAGAGGAAAATGGATGGATGGATGGATGGATGGATGGATGGATGGATGGATGGATGGATGGACTGAGACATGAGGCATGTCTACATCTTATTCCACTCTTGGCTTAGTTTTTTTCTTGTGTATAAAGTGCACCATACATAAGGCTATAGGACAAGGGATCTTAAACTTAATTCACAATGAATTCCACGATCACTCCTGTACTGACAACAGCTAAACATATAGATCATGGGCTTAAGTTGTATGCATAAACAAGATCAAAATAACCCCAAAGGCTCTGCTCCACGTTAAAGCTTCACCGTCAATTCCAAAGTAGGTTATTTCCCATATACATGTGGCCTAGTCCCTAAGTGGTGCACACCCAGTGCTTATCTAGGATCAGTCCAGACCATAACATGTTCAATCACACCAGTGACAGCTGCCCCAGTGTCCAGATTTTCTCCTCTCATCTGTCATAAAAAGGCACTGTCCATGAAACATGTGATACACTGGCCTTGCATGTCACTCCTCCAAATGGCAAGTAACTCAATTTTCCACAGATGGTTTGAGAGAAAGGAGCAGGCTGAGGGGATGTGTAGTTTTTGGCAAGAAAAGGTAGTGATTCACATTTTGAGGGAATTTAGAAGAGTAATTTCCCCCAGTAGGTTTTGACCAACTGTATTTTTGTCCTTATTTGCTCCTCTCAGTGAGGAATGCAGTCCATGGTAAACCTAAACTCACATTGCCTACATGTTTCTATGCGGCCTACCGTATTTTTGTCCAGATGTTATAAATAAGCTTGTCTACGTCCTCTAATCACTGCTATTAGTAATATAAGAATGTTGCATTTCAGGATATATTTCTCGATATAATTGACTTTTATTGATATTGGAGGTGGTGCACTGGAAAGTCTTCATAGTAACCCAAGCTATGGGGCTTTGCTATCACCTAGTGGCCGTATGAAGGCATCATTTTAGCCTGATTTACCATATTTGAAAGCAAATGCTCTCTTGTTCACTGTATATTCTCATGAGAAAATATTTGAGCTATGCAAATAATATGCATACATCATCTTTCAAACAGATTTTTAACAACTGCATGTCTACCTGCTAGCCACAAAAATGTTTGCATCCAAGTGCACACACTGAATATGGGTAAACGGGGAAATTACATGCAACTGTTCATGCACTGTGTTAATGCTGTCTGCACCTCACTTCTGAGGAAAAGGTGGGGAAATATGAGAAGACTTGTAGCACTACCCGGCCTGAGCTTCAGCAGCAGTTCTGCTCAGATTGATGGTCTTTGGGGATCAGCTGCGCTCCAGGTTTGGCAGCAGCAAAGGGCTCTTCAGGGATACCAGCTTAATAGAGATAGCAGAGTGTCTGGCTCTGAACGCTCAACAGTGAGGGGCTGAGATGGATCGGTGTGGGTGTGTGTGTGCTGCTACACACAGAAACGCACTTTCCTGGCTCTCCACTGACTGAGACGTGTGTCAGTCACATGTAGTGGATGTTTTGAAGCTTGCTGAGGATAGAGTGGTTAGCACTGGAGGCAGCAGGGACCCTGGAGGGTTTACCTCTGTTTTCTCCACATGCTAAAAACAAAACTAAAATGGGTCGGTTTAGGTTTATGCACACTATGCTGCAATTTTATCTTTTTAATAATTCCTCTAATTGAAATTGGCCTGTAGCTGCCAAAACTAAAGTTATCTTTACAATATAACACACTATAGATTCAGTCCCTGTAATTCAGCTATGCCAAAGCTACCATGGATAGAGTGCTTAGTACTGGAGGCAGCAGTAAACATCTGATGCAGCAAAGTTCAACGCTGATATTTTTCATTACAACTGATGTGTCTTAAGATATTTAAGAAAATGTCAAATTTTCTGATTAGGACCATAAAAAGACAACTTCATGAGGAAAGTTGACACTGATGCTGGCAAGATTTGTTGTGTATCAACAAAAAATGTATAGTATAATCAGCAGATGATTTGTCTGACAAATTCAGCTTTGAGAAGAAGAGAGGTTAAAGAAGTCCCGCAGCGTGCCTTCAGACTGTCCAAGCATCCACTCGCAAGCATGCAGTTGCAAATGTGCCAGCTGATTTAGAATTTATGTCCCTCTACAGGCTAGAAGTGCATCTTTTGTTAGCCATTTTACACGGCTCATCCATCACAACTTGTTGCCAGAAGCCTGTTTTTAGCTGGGGTGGGGGGGTGTCTCTGGCTTTGTACAGCCCTCAATCCCATCCTCAGGGAGAGACATCATCGACATCATCTGTCTGGCTTATCTAATGACAGCATGATTTGATTTGCAGAGTTGAAATGAACAAAAACATAAATTAAATTAAATATTACCTTTTGTCTTTTAAACTGCAAAAATACCTAAATTGAACCTTGGTATAATCTGTGGCCCTCTGATGACTATGTTTGCCAAAAAAATGCAGTAGTTTGACCAAAGCGGTGACTCTACTAACAATGCCACGTATAACGCGATGGACTGTGCTAGCTTGGATAATGAAAACATATTGACAGTGTTTCCAGCACAACCTTCATTAGGAACAGAAGAAAATATTCACTTGTTATTGGCAAAAAACAGAATATTCTTTTTGGTTTTTTAATAAAAAGTATTCTGTTCTTAACGTTCTTTTCCATTTTCCCCTCCGTACAGAACTTGGAAAAGCTCTTTGGTGTGATCAGATGTTACAGTCCTTGGCTCGTTTAAGCCTTTGTCTTCTATTTCTGTCCGCAGTCATAACATTTTGGCATGTTTTACTTAAATATCTTGGACTCTTATGTAATTTGCACTAATCGGTTTATCATGTCGACATGTCACCGCAAGCAACACAGCCGTCAGCATAAACAGCATAAACCTATTATCAGTCACATCACTGTGATTTCTTGTATTCAATCCAATTACGTCTGGTGAATGAAGTATGCGTCACTCAGAGAAGATTAAGGGTTGATGCTGCCTGCTATCCCATATTTTGGCAATGGACACATGTAACTGAACGATTTAAAGGTTTTTATCTTGTGATCTTGTGGTTTTTATCAAAAGGACACTGAAGAAGTTTTTTCTGGGTCTGTGTTTCCTTTTCCATCATATTCCTCCACCAGCTGTGGTGGCTCTGCAGAAGGGGTCCTGCATGGACTGGTGGTGCTTCCATTTCTTCCATTTCTTCCATTTCAGGTACTCCCCCCCACAGTCCAAAGACATGCAGTTAGTGGGGTTAGGTTAATTGGAAGCATTAAATTGCCCATAGGAGTGAATGTGAGTGTGAATGGTTGTCTGTGTGTTAGCCCTGCGACAGACTGGTGACCTGGTCAGGGTCTACCCTGCCTCTCACCCTAAGACAGCTGTGATAGGCTCCAGCGCCCCTGAAATGGATAAGCAGAAGCGAATGGAGAAACAGTAGACTGTGATCTAGTAATGTTTGTGGCCCACAATTTACTGCAAAATGCTTTAAAATTAAATAACTGAAGAGAACTTCCCATGGAGTGTCAAAAACAGGGGGATGATAGGTTTGTAGTCACATTTCTACACAGAGATTGGTCCATAAAGAAAACTGCAGAGAACACAAAATCATCTGTGTCTTTTTATAGCATCCATACATCCATCCATGTATCCTTTGTGTTCTTTTAGATCACTTACTTGGAACGCTCCCTCGGATGCCATTTTTGCCCATCCTCTTTTTTATCTTTGAATCATGATCACTGATCTTAACTGAGGCAAGTGAGGCCTGCAGTTCTTTACATGTTGTTCTGGGTTCTTTTGCGACCTCCTGGATGCATCGCTGATGAGCTTTTGGAGCAATTTCAGCAGGCCAGTCACTCCTAGGAGTTCACCACTGTTCCAAATTTTCCCCCATTTGTGAATTTTGGCACTTGTGGCAGTTCAATGGAGTCCCAAAGCCTTAAAACTGTATCCCTTTCCAGACTGATAGAAGTCAGTGGCTGTGTTTCTGAGGTGTTTTTTTAGATAATGGCGTGAATCCATTTCAGATCTTTTAGCCTACTAACTTTGTCGGACAGGATCTGGTTTGTTTGTTTGTTTGATGAGAAACATGTAAGTGTGATGAATATGAAAAACATTAGGAATAGGACACATACTTTTTCACTACACTTTATAACTCGAACCAATAATTGTGTTGTGTTACAGACAGCAGGCAGCTCTGCACACAGGGAGAGGATAGAGATGGACAGATACTTGAGGAGTTTATTTCACACTGCAGCATTAGCTGAAAGTCCATCCATCCATTCGCTTCCGCTTATCCTTTCCAGGGTCGCGGGGGGCGCTGGAGCCTATCCCAGCTGTCATAGGGCGAGAGGTGGGGTACACCCTGGACAGGTCGCCAGTCTGTCGCAGGGCCAACACACAGGGACAGACAACCATTCACGCTCACATTCACTCCTAGTGACAATTTGGATTATCCAATTAACCTATCCCCTCAAACTGCATGTCTTTGGACGGTGGGAGAAAGCCGGAGTACCCGGAGGGAACCCACGCAAACACGGGGAGAACATGCAAACTCCACACAGAAAGACCCCGGCCTGATGGTGGAATTGAACTCAGGACCTTCTTGCTGTGCGGCAACAGTGCTAACCACCGTGCCACCGTGCTGCTCAAAGTCATGTATGTATATATAAATATTAGCACAAGGACACCAAATCCCACTTTTCTCATTGCAATACTGCAATGAATAACTTAGCCTGTCATTATTTGGGTATATGTGTGTACATACGTGTTTAACTGAATGGGTAAAGCAGCACTGAGTGATAATATTTGCCTGATATTCTTTAACTTATCTGTTAAAGAATGTCTTATCATTCTTATATATGTCATATGTCATCGGAGCAGTAGGGTAATAAGGCACAGCATCTAATTAGCCTTTTCCCTCATCATACAGATTTGGCTCTGAGTCTCGCTCCACTTCAAGCAGGAACAACATTGTTAGCAAGTTGATTTTCAACGCATCTGTGGAACAGCCATAAACAAAAAAGGCAGGTGCTGCAGGTCTTTGCACAGCTTTTACATTGTGAAAAGTAATAAAATCCTCCACAGGGATTTATGCTTTAGCGCCCTAATTGGGAAACATTGTAATTATTTTAAAATTATTCAACCAGATGCCTGCTTGGGTAACCTGGCAGAACTCTTCATTCTCGAGCACAATTTCTCTCTGTTACATTCTTGCAGAAAAATCTTGCTTTGGTTTGCAAAATGTAACATGAGGCATCTTTAAAAGTCCTCTTCTTCCCCACTGGCTTGACATCCTCTACTCCTCGTGTCCATTTCGGTCCCTCACTATCGCCCTGACTCCGTCCCGGTCCACATCTCACTAATAACCCCTCAGCAGTCAGGCAGCGCTGTGTTTAGTGACATGCTGAGGCAGGCCCAGTCTGCCTGACTGGTGACTCTGACAGCTTGTCACACACATAATCCACACAAGTGCACACTCGCAGAGCTGCTGTGATACTTGGTGGCAGCATGAGACCTGGCCTCCAACCTGCAACCCCATGCCGCTACCACTAATGCTAACCTATTCCACCTTAACCCCCACTGTCACCACACCACACGTGCATTTTAAATGAATTCCCCGGCAATTTGCTGCTGTGCTGTTGTATCCGTGTCTGCCTCTCTCTGCCACTAATGAGGTTCTTGGAGGTTGTCAGTCCTGACTAGAGATGCCGAAGGGTCTAATGGAAAGTCATGCAGTTACATCCTGAGGAGCAGGGAGAGCGGTGCAGATCTGGGAGTCAGCGGGGTTGGGGTTAATTACATGAATAAACATAGCAGATAGTGTGTTGTTAGCATTCAATAAAGAACAGTCTTTTCTTGCTTTTGGGTCGGTTTGCGTGTCTGTGTGCAAGAAGTGTAAGTGACTGCCAGACGGACAGCAGTGTGTGTAGCTGTTAGGTACTCCCTGATTGCTGCCTCGCTACTGGCTGACATGTTTCCCTCCACCTGCTGAGACAGGCCCCGCTAACAGAGATACTGAGAGATCATTAGTGTTAGCTCCCCCGGCACAGCTGTCTGAACAAGCCTCCTCACCCCTCCTGTTGTTTCCCTGCCTTCGGTTTGTTCAGTTTGTCCCCTTCTTCTTCGTCATGTTCTCACTGTTGCTGCCGGTGACCTGTCTAGCCAGATCTCGCATGGACCTAGCCTATTGATTCACAGTGCAAGGAAGCTGTGAACGTAGCAGAAACGAAGAAGACGCAGAACTTTTCCACTTTAGCCGCTTTTATTTGCCGCCAATTGGTGCGTGAGCTGTTTCTAACTCATACAGTATGTCATGACACACTTCTCTCCCCTACATAAGCTGCTTTTGTAAGTTAATAGTGTTGGTGTCAGTACTAGTATCACCAATATTTGCCTTATATTTACTTGGTTTCAGATTGATGTTAAAGTTGATTGAGCATTGGCAAGCGGTGAAGATTAAATGCTGAAAAACGTTTATTGTATCTACTGTTTGTGCTGATGCACAGTCACATACCCCCAAATTTCTCAGCTGAAATTTGGGGTACAATGGCTTCATTTGGCTTAAATTTCTGACAGGTGACAAGTACAGGTCACCACCATTGGAAATGTTTGGGTAGAGGTTGGGTAGGGGTGATAAAAGCGATTCTTCAAATGCTCCTATACAAAAGTGAATCCATCCGTCCTCTTATCATTTATTTTTTTTTACATCTGGTCCAAATCCTCACTGAGATTTCAGTCTGTATACAATTGAAAAATAAAATAATGTAGTTTATCGGTATGATGTTTTTAATGTCTGCTAATTAGAGATCATGCCGTATCCGTCTGACATCATAAACACAGGGTGCATAAACGCACAAATAAAACCATTTGAAGATGGGAGTAAAATTAATTAGCAAGTAAAAGATCAGTGCAGCCGAGAAACAGAAAGATTTAAGCGACGGTTACTCGTGTTTGTGTGGTTAATAAGGCGAGATTTAAGCCTGTGGATGAAGGCACGCTCTGCGCTCCGTAAAGCCCAGCCTACACTTGTAAACAGCCTGACCCCATAAACCACAAAGAGCAGTTTAACTGTCCAACAAAAGCAATGAAACATCCATAAACATTATCAGCGCCGGTTATAGCAGGCTTACAAGAGGCACTTGGATGGAGGAGAATCGTGTAAATAGCTTTCATGCAGCAGGCCAGAACAGCGCAAGTTTGCAAACTCCGAGCGGTACGGTACGTTATAAATCTTCACGCAGAGGAGGTCCTCACTCTGGCTGACCAAGCTGGGGAAATCATTGCTTACAGACTGGTGAAAGCTTTAAGTGTTTCTCAGTTTGGTGAGGGTGAAGCGAGCTCATTTATCAGACAGAAATTATCAACCTCTTTAAACGACGTTCAGCAATAAAGCTTCAAATGTCAGGCAACAGTCTCCTGAGATACAACAATATCAACAAGGCCTTACTTCCAGTGAAAATTAAAGTACAGATTCCAAAACAGTATATAAAATAGTTACCTGTGAAAGGGGACTTCCCCAAAAGCTATTTACAGCTTATACATGTAAATAGGGGGCCAAATATCACATAATCCACACCAAATTCTTATGTAATTCCCAAAATATGTTACTACATTACGCAAAATCACTAGAAATATCCCAATATATGAATAACACAACACCAGTCATGAATATATCACAAACTTTTAAAGTCAGCTACTTGGAACATCATGAAATTTGTTTAAAGTTTACATACTTTCACTTAATGTAAAGCTCTGATATCACAGCTCTAACTGAAAATGATCTGTTTTCAGTTATTTAAACCAGTCACTTTTGATCTATGATTGTAATTAATTATGATTGCAATAACATATGTTCTCAAACTTTGTGGGAGAAGTGAATCCTTTAAAAATGAGAAAATGTTCCTTAATCCTTAATGGTTCAGCCTAAACCCTTCAGATCCTCATGAAATCATCACCACCCTTTTAGGCATTCCTTTGGTTCCATGATAACATGTGCGGGAGTAATGGACACCATATGTTAATTTTGCTGGTATAAAAGCAGCTATTCTGTAGACGTTTTAATATGGCTACATAAATGCATAATAAATAGCAAAACTATTGTGCAGAACACTTGAATATAAGTCACAGATCCCCGGGGATCCCAGCACTCCACTTTGAGAGCCACTGTTCTAAAATGTGCAATAAACTCAATAACTTTTGCAATATTGCGAAACTTCAGAGGCTCTTCACTAGGTGGCACTGTTGGACAAATAAAGCTCAGCATTAGCAGAAGCTGCAGAGCACAGTGGGGTGCTGGGTCTGGGTAACACCGTCAGATACAGCATCTCCACAGTCTGCAAGTATTGTTACAAGTCTTTCCTTAGGTTAGCATATCAGTTACTATGAAGAACATTTTGATGCAATAATATGACTGCAATAAACAATTAGGTCACATGGGGTGGTTTTGTGAACAGCATGCTGCTTTGTATCTCTCACTTCCTGTATTACACAATTTGGAAAGGTTACTAGTGCACAGTGTCAGTTTGTCAGATTGGACAATTAATTAGCCCTCAAGGGTCATTTCAGTGCCAGGACAGTGCAGTTATTCACACAAGGCTCCATCAAGGCTTCCACACAGTCCAGTTTGGCACGTCACTGGACAACGAGCGCCACGTTCCTGTCCAGAAGACCAAATCCTTTCAAAGGCTGCCCCAGCCCCCTTCCCCTCATCCTCAGATCTCGGCCCAGCTAAAATGATGTGCCCCAGCAGCCATACAGGTTGCACCGGAGCTGAGCAGGCCACATGCTGCTCGGAGCCTGGGCTTTGAACTTTTACAGTGTCTCCTCTGGAGAGGAAAGAGCCTGCTTACAAAAGGTGTACAGTGTGCTGGATTTTTATTAGAGTTTGGTGCAACATCATGCAGGCAGAATGTAATATTTACGTGCACTGGGTTCAATATCCAACATGAACACCAGCAACATCCAGCTCCTTTTTGCTAAAAAAAAAAAAAAACAAGAAGCGAGAAAGAGGGAGTGAGAGAAGGAGGGGAGGGAGAATTACACCCCTGTCCCCAGGGCTTATTTGACCATTAGATGGTCTTTCCGTGAGACAAGATAAAGAAAACAAAAAACAACCAAAAAAAATGTCTGTCCGGTTGTTTAACTCATGACATTTGTTTAAATCAGATTGCTGGAAGACATTTACATAGTGCTGGAAATTGCCAGGAAATGTCACAAAGAATTAGGGGGGTTTGATAGGGCACTGAGAAATGTTGCTTTTTTGTACTCTCTGGCATTTTGGCATTTTGAGGCTTGAAAGTCAAATGGATTTCATTGATTTGTCTTCATGCTGGATGTTCCTCCGGTCGCTCTCGCTTGCTATAGTGATTCTTGTTGTTGCTTCTGCCAAAATGGGCTTTTTGTAAAGGAGGAGAATGGGTGAGTGGGCGGTAGGGTGGGCAGCCTGTTTCATGGGAGCAGAAATGGGGAGCCGCTTTCAGTTTTGAGAGGAGCCCTGGTGAACGGAGCACGGCCACAAAAGTATCAGTGAACACCTCCAAAATGGCTAATTTGTTGGTTCCAAAGCTGTGATAAAATTCACAGCACCTCGCCAGAGCATCCGAGAAGCACCGGGGCTTTGCATCCATTAGGGGGCACTAGATTGTAATGAAACACTTCAGGTAGAAGAAGAGATGCCCGTGGATATGTGCCCCTTATGCTTAACACATGACAAAGAGAGAGAAGCTGTTGTAAAGATACAGAAACTAAACATAAAGGAGAATTTTCTATCGCCTCCACTGACCTTCACTTATTCCTCCTTGAAACTCAGTCGGCTGGAGTCTGTTATTCAGAAACATTTCATCTCTGTCCCCCCCTCCTCCCTGTGAAAATATACAACTGAAATAAGAAAAAAGACCCCTGCTGGTTAGGTGTAAAGCCATTTTGAAAAGGTTATAAATTCTCCTGAACAACAGCGTCCAGTCAGTCCCAAAACAAAAATCATATCCACCCGGGATTTGTACAACACCAGATTTTCTCCTTCACACTTCATTATGCCTCCTACTGAAAGCACAGTGTTGCTTGTAAAATATATATCTTGGCTAATGCATGCTACGTGCTAATGTGTCCAAACTAATACTTGGCAGATTTATGGGGCAAAATGAGTTGAATATTCAGGGGAAAAAAGAGAAGAAGAAAGAAAGAAAGAGTTCTCATTGCAGTTCTGTTGCTTGAATAATCATGTTTTTGTTTTTTTGTGGAGAAAAAAAATTGGCTCTAATGAGAGGAAAGAGGACGGAGATGTGATCCAGAGCACAATCCTCAGGTTGGATTTGACCCAATTGTTTATGATGCATTTCCACTGAAATGCTATCTGACGTCTTTCTGCTTTACACCGTGACTATTAAAGCAGGATGGGGTCTGCGAGTAAACGTCTTCGCTGGACATCTCATCATTATTCCTACATTTATTAAATTAGGATGATTTATGGCTGGTTAGTATGGAGCATAGTATATTACCTAAATGACTATTTAACTGAACACAGGAATTTCATTAACTTCTGACCTCTGTAGTTCAGACCGTACTGCACGAGTGCAGCCAGAGGAAGGCAAACTGCTGGACTCGTTTATGAGCTGAGTGCAGCCTCGTCCTATGAGACTCTATTTTCAGTTGGCGTGTTGGAATAATTTTATCCTTTATTGTTGTTTATGCTGTGTTTGCCGTGATCTGGGGTTTCTACGTATGTAAAATGTGACGTGATGTTCTCTTACTGTGACAATGGATTTATTCCTCTCTAACAGCTGACTATTTGGCACACGTCTGCTTTGTTTTACTCGTGTTGCGTTTACATGTGTGTAGACACATGATGGGGATTCAACTGTTTTGTGGTTTGGCATAAAGATGTAACATTAGGGTTTGACAAGTAGCTAACAAATTAACATAACCTAATGCTATTATACTCCAAACGCAGAGAAAAAAGGGATGGAAACTCTTGTTTTTAGGGCATTTCTGTGATCACGTTGGTGGCTGTGTGAGCATTCACGCTGGGTTAATGTCTGAATCAGGTTTTAGTTTCATTATGAACTGTCTACACATTTTGTTTTAAAAGACTCCCATGAAAAGTCTAAAGTCAGCATGTGTGAGTCAGACTTAACACTTGTTTTATTCCCCCAGATTGGCTACTTCTCAAAGACTGTATATTAAAGATAGACATAGCATCTGAATATTGAAGTCACTGTGGAGTAGACTAGACAGTTAATACAGAAGTCTATGGCACTTTAGTGAAGACCTCAGTAAACATTTTCCTTGACTTCATGGTCTCAGTTGTGACTTTTGAGTCCTAGTTTGTACATGTTGTAAATTAAGTGACACAGTAGAGTCAAAAAGGAGGCTACAGCAGGATGTGCTTTAGTGAGGGCCTACCTCATGTGCCCTGTTTCTCAGTCAGAGTCACCTCATGTGTTTCATGCCTGGATTCAAAATGTTTTGATACCAAAAATCATTCAGCTTGACTTTTCACAGTGAAGAAGCACAGAAAGTCTGAAACAGTCACGGCTTCAGATGTAAAAAGTGAAACTGGATGGGACTGATGGATAGTTAGATCAAACACTATTAAGGGTTTTTAAATCCTGACAGTCTCAAAGTAATACAATAACAAATAGGTACACGCTGGAGCTGTCATCAAAAGGTGACTTCAGAGTGTGTGTGTGTGTGTAAGAGAGCATGTGTTCATATCTTTGTGGGGACCAAAAATTGGAAGTTTACTATACTCGTAGGGACCAAAATCCTGGTAACCACGAGTTTGAAGGCATTTTTGACGCTCCAAATGTGGTTTAAATGTCAGGGTTACAGTTTGGTGTTGGTTAGGTTTAGGCTAAGGGTTTAGGGTTAGGCATTCATTTTTTTCATTTTTGAGGGTTAGGGTAAGCAGCTAGGGAAAGCATTATGTCAATTAGATGTCCTGACTAAGATATGAAAATGTGTGTGTGTGTGTGTGTGTGTGTGTGTGTGTGTGTGTGTGTGTGTGTGTGTGTGTGTTAACAAAAACAAATCGTTGAAAAATCTTAGAAATGCTTGTGTAGGAGTTCTAGAGGGAGGGGGAGCTGTAGAATATGCTGTGTGATCTTGTCTTTAGTCAGAATGGTTAGAGGATCTTGGCATCCAAAGAGTTGAGGTTGGTGGGAGGAGAAGGTTGGAAGTCACAGAAACGTCTTAAGAATATGGTCAATGTGGTCGTGGGTGCTTATGAGCAATTTGGTGAGGGATTTGGACACATGATGATCGTGTATGTCTGATTTATCAAAGGTGAGGCTGAAGAACTTGGCTTGTACCATGAAACAGTCATAAAATAAGGAATGAGTTACTCATTTGTTTGTTGGACATGTTTGTTGGGTTTTGTGCCAAGTGTAGACCTACAATAGGTGCTGTAGACAACGAAAGCATCTGATATTACAAAGAGGGGCCATAAGAGGATGAAACACTGTGGTGTCCCATGGAACAGAGGAGCAATGTACAATTAAATATGCTGATCAGATTTTTTTAAGTATTTGTGGAATAATATTTAATAAAAATCAAGATTTGGTAAAAACAACAATTCCTTCTGTAGTCTTAGCGACCATATAATCAAAGTTGACACTATTAATTGTAACTCTTTCTTGGATGATGTCTGCTGATAGACAGACCTGTGGCTGTACAACAAGACCCTGCATGGGCCTGTTGGTGTATAACTGAACCTGGTTAAACTCTGAGTTAGTGGTGCACGTGTTCTTGCTAATGTGCAACACTGGAGTGCTCTCCCAGTTTACTACAAAGACCTAATAAGATAAATTATGAATTTTCAGCCCTGATTTTTTCAGCTTGTCAAATAAAGGGCTAGTACATTTGTGTTCCTCAGGTGTTCCCCAGTTAAGTGATGCACATGCACCCAGTCGTCCACGTGATTTTAAAGAAAATGCGACTCATCGAACTAGGCCACGTTCTCCCATTGCTACATGGTCCAGTTCTGATATTCACATGCCCATTGTTGGCACTTTCAGCTATACTATATATCCAACTATAATTTATTGACCTATTTATTTGGATTTACACAAACTCTTGCACAAAACAAAAATACACAATCTATAAAAGCAAGGCTATCACTGTGCTGCCTAATATAGTATGTGATGGGAGTCTATGGCTCATGAACCTCTATTTCCTTACATACAGTATATTACATGACTATTTCATGTTACTGTTTATAAAACCGCTTCATGAAACAAAGGGATATTGATTTGTGGCACAGGACTGAAGGTATTCTTATGCATGTATCAATATTCTCAGAGTTAAAGGATTTATGGGTAATAGACTCTTGAAAAGCAGAAATAAAATAGGTTATACATCCTTTTGACCACAGTTTCAATCTGCTTATGAAGATGCCATTTATGTGTAGAAATGCAGCCTCTGGACCTGCACGTACACACGGATGCATGAGAAACACATGAAATGGGAATGAAATGGCACTCAGCATAGCTACATGAACCAATGCGTCATGGATATGTGCTAGCGTCGGGTAGCTCTGCGACTTTCCTCAGAAGTGTGTCTTGAACAGAGCTGCAGATTCATAAGATGAATATAAAGAACTGCACATGCTGAGATGCATACATGAATGAGAATGTCCCCCAGACTGACCATACATAATCAGCCAGCCATGTTCCTTGATTGTTCTCAGCGGAGCCTCTGCTGAATTCAAAGTGTCCTTTTAAGATCCATGGAATTCACCTGGGATGGGAGCGGGCGCAAAAAAGCCCACATTACATGGAGAGTCATTTTTCAGCCGGGCTGCGTGAGATTCGGTTAAGCCTGCCCGTGTCTCCCAGCCTTGCCCTGAGGTCATGTCAGATGGACAGGTCGGCTAGATATGTAAAACTATTCTCAGATCCAGGGCCCGGGGTTAGAGGAGAGAGGTCAGGCATGAACTCGCCTCCTCTCTTAGGGTGACACATCTGCAAGCAGCATTACCTCCGCATATGTATCACATCACTGCCGCCCTTCCCATCGCCCAGCATATGGAAGAAAGACTGCTAGTAATTCCACACCTATGTACGGTGCTTTAATTGTGTGCTGACTGAATATGTATGTGAATTAGCTATGTGTGCCTGTATCCACGACTTATTTTTTTTCTTCTTATACTTTGTGGCTGTCTCCACCCCACCCACTGTGCGAGCTGACAGGGCTGTTCATTCCACTCTGGATGATGATGTAGATGTCATGAATTTTATTGGCAGCTGCCAATGTTGATACAGCATTATGGAATGAACTAGTGTTTCACACAGTATCTTAATCTAATTTACAAGGCTCCCTGCTTCCTGGGCAGACAAGGATGCTGTAGGGTTGGCCAAAGTCAAGGAAACAAAGTGAATATAACAGTCAGGATGCCCTTCTGTTCTTCATGGAGAAAGGTATCCGAAGGGGGCATGAGAAAATAGTCATGAGGTGAGATATTAGTTAAAATTACCGTGCTTATTTAAAGGTTCAGTCAGTCTTTTGTTGTTGTTTTTAATAGAAAAAAGCATATTGTACTCAGTATACATTGTTTAGTGTGTAATCATGTCTTCCAACAGATTGATGCATTCTGAGAAATTTAGAATGAATCAATTAAAAACCCAGAGGAGTGGGTGCCTGTTTGTGGAAGCAGCCAAAGTGTCCACCCGAGACTCACATAAGCCTAATCATGTTTTTATACATGGCTAGAGACACATTGATAATGCTCCAATTACTAAATGTCAGGACATTAGCTTGCAACCCTTCCAGACAGCTGACAACGAGTCAGCTAAACAAGAACAACAGCTGGTTATAAGCTAACGTTATGCCAGCTAAAGTTAGGCTCAAGTGTCCTAAAATCACATGTTCTCACTGATAAACAGTTTGATTACATTAACAGATCATATGAGAGTTTATTCAAGTGTCCAAGTCCTACAATATTAGATCCACGTCAAAGAAAGTTTCACTAACAGAGGCTAACAGCAGCTAACAAAGTCTAACAGTGGCAAAAACATTAGTGCTTAGTAATAGAAAAGTTTAGGATATCCTCGACAACTCACCTCAGTGTCGCTGTCATCGAGAAGAAATTAGTTTCACTGTCTAATCGATTTGTACTGGACTTCTTTCCCAACGTTTTACAGCCTTCTCCAGTGTAAGACGTGAACACACTGACAGCTGAGGTAAACAGCGATGTGACAGCTTACACTCACTGCAAAAGTGCCCACAGTAGCTAGAACTTGAATTCACTTGAATTGGGAAGAGAAAGAAAACAGAAGTCAGCTGCCTACAGTGTACAATTTACTTACAATCAGTAGTGAGATTTTACACACTGTACCTTTAAGTTTCCTTTTTTTTTGGCCCATAATGGAACATATATTCAACAGTTACCTACAAAATTGAGTCATCTGCAGCACAAGCTTACAAGAAGTAGTATGTCATTGTATACAAAGGGCACACAGACAAAGGGCTGAAGCATGCAAACTGTCCTCATGTCTTTTTTATTTTACATATGAAAGGACAACAGCACTTCCCCCAGCATCCCCTTCATGACATCATTGGCCATAAGCAATTACCAGAAAAGGAAAAGGCAGAGTCCCCTGTTGTTGTTTTGTAAATCCTTTCCTTTTAGCCGAACATAAACCTAAAGACCACATATGCTGCTGTCTTTTTCAGCAATTGTCCCAAACACGTGTAGCTTTCTTTTTCTTGCTGCGTGTCTTGAATCAATTAGTACAGGAGCGTTTAAGCTGCGCTTATGTCGCCTCCCCACCTTCTGTTTTAAGATAACTGGGGAGCTTTTAATTTTGAACCACTTTCTAATTGTGATGCGTAAAGCAACTGACAGGCAGGGAATGGTTGTTATTTACAGGTACGCCGTGGTGGGGATAATTTGGTATGCGAGCCAGTGCAGCTGTAACAATGCAATTTCCTTTCAGCATCAGGGTGATTTCCTCTTTCAGCAGCCAGTGTCGGTGTGACAGAAAAAACAGAGCAGTAAGGTTGCCTCTTGGAGGCATTTAAATTGAGCACAATGACCAAAGTGAAGGCAGGCCTGTGCATTCAGTCTGCACAATGCAGTCGTGTTTTTGGATTATTGGAATGTTCACATGCAGGTACACACATATGGACACTCCAACAAAATGAATCACTGGATTCCTCATCACAACAACACACTGTTCTATACTTGTTTTGTGTCAGGGAGCATTTGGGAGCAATGAAGAATTGGAGAGGCACCAGGGGGAGGACTGTGGACGCATTTGATCCTCGGCCACCGGGGTTGCATGTGATTACAGTAGTAAAGATCTTAATGAATACACCATCTCTGGGATATTAACGGATTCTCTCTTGTGCGGGAAATTCTCAGAGCACAGTGTACCTAATTATTGCTCCATGTCTCTGCTTCTCTGGAGGATCTCTGGGTTTAGTGGCTTTGCTGAGGGGAAATTCAAGATGAATTGTTGAGGGAGATGATTGAAGTGTTAATTCACTTTTTTCATGAATTTAGAAAATGTTTTTGTTTTTTTTTAAATAAAACCAGCAACTTTTATAATAACAAATTTGTCTCTTTGCTAGCTTTGATGTGAAAAGCACGGTTGATAACCAATCAAATAAATGGAATTAGTCTTCTATCCATCTATCCTTTTTCTTCCACTTATCCAATTTGGAACCGGGAGGATTATTCCAGTTGCCATAGGGAGTGAGCTACATCTTCTTCAGGTCACCAATCAGTCCCAGGGCTAACACAGATAGACAGGCAACAATTCACGATCACACCTATGGGCAATTTAGGGGGTGTCCAAATTCATAGGCTGCATCCTCCTGAGGCCGCATTTGTGGGCTGATTATATCACAGCGATGCGACGAAGGCTGTTCAAATTCGTAGACTCCTTCAAATGCAGTTTTAATATTACTCTTATTACTCTTTCTGGGTCACAAAATAAACTTTTAAGATATTTTGAGGCGAGAATGTAACTGTGTAAACTTCAAATATCTGCTCAGTTTATCAAGACATCGCATATTTGCTCAGCAAGAACCCATGAAGACAAAGGGAGAACATGCAAGCTTCCCACAGCAAGAAGAACCTAGGACTTTCTTGCTGTGAGACAACAGTGCTAACCACCACATCACCGTAGTTCCCCTAGGATTATTCTTTTGAGCTGCAGATGTGTATTTTATTCTGTTTGAATGATTAGCTTTCATAAATAGACAAAGTGGGTGGTGTGATCTATGCTTTTTTGTGAACACGTTACTTTCAGAAGGAAAAGGAGAAACAGATTTTGGGAAAAGGTCTAATCAGTGCATTTGGCAATTATTATACAATCTCAGATAATAAGCTTGGCTGGAGTTACTGGGGTATAAACTCCAACAAAGAGTGGGATGCTAATGTTTTGGAACAGTCAGTTACAAGACAGTAACACAAGTGGGTTACATTTGTAAAGTCTGGAAAATTATCCAACAAAGTCAAGTATGTAGTTAAGTTTGCAACATAGCGGCTATCATCAGATATAATGTGTTAATGAAGAACTACATACAGAACTACTTCTCATTTTAACACCAAGTAAGAGCAAACTGATGGTTTTGGGAATGTCATGCTCAAAGCTGGGATTTTAATCCAATTACAATGTATGGAAAAATGTAAAGTCTGCAGGAAAAATCTTTCAATAGGAGAATAATGACTTTAGCAAACTAGTACAGTAGAATAGTAGCTACATTATTAATATTGTTGGATAAATATAGATGATTCTAAGTTTTTATAGGATCTTTCAATGACTGACAGAAATATCAGGTGTGTTCTCATCTAGATGCACTGGAAAAATCCTTTATGGGATGTGCTTATTATTATAGCATCAAAGAGTCTAAAACAATCATCCAGCAAATTTTAACGCCTTCGACATTTTCATTTGGGTTTTCTTGTTTAACAACCCCGCCCCTCCATTTTTCCCCCCAGTCAAGCTATTTCCGTGTTGACACTCAGCTGTGGAGAAGTGGAGCGCCCAGCAAAGTCAGTGACCAGGTTATATTTGGGTCAGTCCAGTGCTCTGGCACAGAGGTGTGACATACCCACATTGTACCAGAACTGGCACGCTGCTGTGAGCGCCTCAGCTGCACTCTGCTACCTCGATTTACAGCCCACGTCTGAAGTGCGATTCACCCGCATGGAAAATCACTTCCCCTACAAACCCCCTCCTTCCTGCTCTCTCTGTCTGTCAGTTAGTGTGTTGACATGGCCCACAGAGTCACCTGGAGGGAAAAAACAGAATCTCCTGAGTCACTGCTCCAGTTCTTTTTCCAGACGCATGACGATGTGCCAAGACATCAGCGGTTGGCATTTCTCCCATTGCTCACTCCACCTGTCTTACATGCTGGAAAATAAATGCCATCCGAAGGGTATGATCATCAAAGTGGTCATTGGCTAAATGCTACTCTTCCCTCAGTGTTGTGGGGAAGCTGTACTTATGAACGTACTAAAACTGCCTCATACTTTAAGGGCATAAATCATTAAGGTGCTCACGGTGAAGCCCAAATCTCCTGATTCCTGAGTATTGTGTGAGAGCATGATCGGATCTAATTGAAAATGGAAATGAAGAGGAAAAATCGGGGAGGTAAGCACTGATGCTTCCCTGAGGACACTGATCCACAAGGCAGCAGCCTTGGTTACATAACTGTTTTCCCTCTGTTCCCTTGGCAAGGAAAAGAAAATACACATGCACATTCACACACGCACAAACGCCAACCAAAAGCAATTAAGACTGAGGAAATAACAGAGAGTCAGAGGCTGCAGCTACAGCTACCTCAACAGAATAACACTGAGTCAGTAGAGTGTCCCTCAGAGAGCGCTTAGCCTGCTACTAGCCATTCATTTAAGTTATAATGAACCTGAAACCACACTGGAAAATGTGTCTTTATACGTTCTTGTAATGCTTAATAATTCTTGAGGAAAATTGAGGTTGAAAATTGAGTGCTGATAGAAGCAGAGATCATAATTTAGTGAAATATTTGTACAAGATTTAGATTTAACCTCTTTAGCACCCTTGAATGATTCACATTTATTTCATCAAGGCAACACTAACACTGCTAAAGACACCAAGACTTTTAAAGCTGCTGCCATCAATATTTTTATAATAACAATGAAGCACGTGTCATGTGAAAAAGACACTAATGGTGGCAAAACCTGATATCTTGCTGACTGCACTCAGTTTTATGGCACCATACAACATCTAATTGCACTTTTTCATGGAAAGACAAAGCTAGTTCTGAACTTAATGGCATGTGTGCATAGATGTAGACATTGTTGCAGTTACTATTGAGGCTTCGGAATGCTCTAAAAGCACACACCTTCTGTTTGTGAGGGGCAGCCAATCAGAAAAATGTTGGTCTGTAAGAAGGGGCAAGGGTGTCAAAAGAGCTTGTTTAAGAAAGTGGAACCGCTACTGTAATGGAGTCCACCCCCACAATGGAGCCAGACTCCTGGCCCATGGTAAATATCTGAAAGCTGAGTGTATGTATCATTCCTTCACGTTTTGTTTACTGCAGCCTTGATAATTCAGGATAGCTTCTTTTTTTCTTATGTTAACATTTGGTTTATCTGACTTCATCTCCAGCTTTTGTAACAAATGATCTCATTGCACCTTCTGTTAAAAAAAAAAAAATCAAAATATTCCTTCCAGGCAATTGATTAATGTTGCATGCTGGATTAGGTAATAAGTTTCCACTGACTTTCCAACCAAGGCTTTCATACAGTAGTTATAGTAATACAGACTTGTGTGTGTGTGTGTGTGTGTGTGTGTGTGTGTGTGTGTGTGTGTGCCCTTGGCCAATGGACACTCCCTCTGACTCACAGGTCTAGTCACTGTTTAGCATGTCCTGCTGGGCCACCTCCACCCGCGTGTCCAAGCCCTATCTCCCTTCCACCCACTCACCCTCCAGCCCTTTTCACGTCCTCCCCCTCTTCATCCTCAGATTCATGACTCACACTGCCAGTATCCTGTGACACTCTCAGGATGACCACAAAGGCACCCCTCACCCATCCATCTCACTCTTTCATTCTCTCTCTCTCTCACATACACACACACACACACACACACACACACACACACACACACACACACACACACACACACACAAATGCACTCACAATCTCTGCTCACAGACTTGTGTTGTGTTCATTCCCTGGCTTAGTCAGCCTCAAACCCTGCTGGGAAAGAGAAGCCAGGCAAGCCCCAACAGAATGCTAATGATGTCATTAACCTCTGGACTCTGGGGTCGTGAAAAAACTGATCCTTTCAAGCAAAGATCATGTCACTCTCTCACTTACTCATTACATATTTACCATTAGTCATGCTCACAGGTGGAACACAAAAACTGGTATATGTGAAAACAATAAAGTAATAAAGTAAGGAAGTGCTTTATTGCAGCCAACATAATCAGTGCACTGATAACTGGACTGGGCACTGAATCTCTTCTTTGGAGCCTCAGCTACTTACTGAAATGTGTTTTCCAGATCTGAGAGGATTTTCAAGATGTGTTTCTACCACATAAAAGTCAAATGAGTCAAAAGGAAGCTTACATGTATCTAACATGCAAGGCTTTGCACATTACAGCAATAGTTTAAGGCCAATACAATATGTCAACAGCTAAAATATTACCAATATCTGAAAAAAAAATTTCTCAAACGACCATATAGAAATACTGCCCTCAAAGCAGAGCATGCTAACTGCTGGTAAACAGGGTTAAATCTGAAGTAAGGTATATCACCAACATAGCACTGTGTTTCTGTGCATTACATGAAAAGCAGATGTGTTAGACAATTAAAATAGGAGAAAAATAAACAATGTTATAGTTTATCTTATATAGATAGTTTTCATATCTTGCTTTTTTAAATGTATTTTTCATTAATTTAGATCAGCTTTTTTCGTATTCTTATTCTATATTATTTTCGATTTTATTGTGCTGCATATTATTATACTTTTTGACGATATGTGTTATATACGGAAGAGGATTAGGGCCACCGGAAAAAACAAAAAAAGAGTGGGCATGTCTTTTTTTCTTCTTTTCCAGAATTCTGAGAAAAAAGTCAGAATTCTGAGAAAAAAGCATTTTAAGATAAAAGTCAGAATTCTGACTTTTTCTCAGAATTCCGACTTTTATTTTAAAATGCTTTTTTCTCAGAATTCTGACTTTTTTCTCAGAATTCTGAGATTAAAGTCGGAATTCTGAGAAAAAGTCAGAATTCTGACTTTTACCTTAAAATGCTTTTTTCTCAGAATTCTGACTTTTTTCTCAGAATTCTGGAAAAGAAGAAAAAAAAGACTTTTTTTTTTCCCCAGTGGCCTTAATCCTCCTCCGTAGTTATATGTTGTGTTTAATTTCATTTTAACTGCTATAACAAATGACTTTTCCAACTTTGAGATACATAAAGTGTATCTATAAAGTATTTGCAACACCCCAAATAAATATCGTTGAGATTAAGCTTGTTGATGAAAAACTACTGACGTTTTTAATGTAGATAGACATATAAATGTACTTGTCTCTAAAGGACTTTGGGTCAACTAGTGCTGTTTAAATGTGCTATAACCTACAAATAAAATAGACGTTACAGTCAACACAAAAAGGTTCAGAGATTTTTTATAGTGCATGTTTGAGGTATATTGTTTTACACACTTCAGTATCCTACATCAAGAACTCAGAAGATAGAAACAAAGTATCGATCATAGTAGTATCGATAAAATACCAATATCAGCGCTGGTATCGATACTATCGATATTTGAATTGATCTGCCCACCTTTACTTTACATAAATAAAGAGCAATGGATAGTGGAGAATTTGTGTATTTCATGCCATAATCTGAGCATAAAATATATTTTTATCCTCTTTAATTTGGTGAAAATACTCTACACATAGAATCTACTATCATATTAAAACTGTTGTTTAACTAAAAGCTATTAAAGGCTACAATGAGCTCAACTGCCTTACTGTGGAGTATTTTCTGAGGCGTAACAGCTACTTTACAACTATTCAGGGTATGAGGAAAATGTGTGAGATAATTTTTATAAGGTCTTCTGCCCTTCTCCAAAATGAATGCCGAAAAACTACCAGAGGATCGTAGATGAAGCTGATGGGCAGGTGTTTATGTGACACACATGAAAGCGTGACAGTGTTCTGACATGCTTGATCTATTAAAATATCTCCTGGTAAAATCTTTATTTAAGTGTGGGAAAGTGGCATTTTCAGTTTTTTATTTATTTTTTTGGACTGTAACCACAAAACAGTGTGCGTGCACGCGTGTGCGTGTACACCTCTGCAGATTGGCACCGTCTGATGAATATGACCGGTTTTGACATGCTGACTTGGATCTATATCAGCACCTACACCAAACAGTGCACCTACGCATAGATTAACCTTCAGGACAGATTCAGGGCATTTTGACACTCTGATTTTAGCTGGTAGTTGTCCTGCAGTCCCACAGAGTCCTATCTCTACTGTCTCAGGATATTTATAGAATAATAGCTGTCAGAGGAGGAGCTGGGGAAGGGGATTCTTCTGAAATGGTTACCCAGAACAGCTGGCCGGATGTCACACACACTGGGTTATGCACAGGCTCATGTAGACACTGACATACAGAGAAGCAATATTAACACTCCTGGAGTTACACATAAAATAGGAAAAATAGGAAAATGTTACACAAACACACAAGCTCACAGTATGCGAGCACACACACACAGGCACAAAGGAACACAGCACGAGGAAGAGGAAGTGCTTGCCAAGGAGGTGGGAGATGAGTGGGCACTAAGTAAACAACACTTAGAGCAGGAAGTCCCTATAGGAAGTTTTACTCAGAGGAAGGAAGTGTGTTTGGTGTGTGTGTGTGAGTGCATGAGAAAATATGCGGAGGAGGTGTGGATGTAACACCGTGGGTTCAGCTGACTTTGAAACCACAACACAGTAGAGTAGATTCATTTTCTATACGCTAGCCTGTATCCATATCAGAAGAGCCATATGTCCTTTGCAGGGTGAAAGCAAGTCAAGGGAAACATCTGGTTTCTTTCAGCTCCACTAACTTCACCCAGGTTATATAAATTTAAGCCACTTTGTTAATAAAAGATTTAAATTGTAGTCATTTTCAAATGCGTATCCATATGTGAGGCATTAAATGTGCCGCTGCTTTGAAAAGCTCAATTATATCATGGGCAAGGGCAGAGATAAGCCAAGGTAAGACTGAATACAGCAAGGTGAAAAAGTCTATTATGGAGGAGCCACCTCAATATAGTTTTTATTTCACCTTTCTCCCTTCCTGTCTCAGAGCATGTCGGGCAGTAGAGTTACATCATTTTTTCATTCACTTTTTATTTAAGGCTCTTTAGAAATATATCAATAGGCAGAGACTTTACCATGGGTCAAACAAAAAGAATCTAACATGTTTTCAAAGTAGAAACTGCCAAGTGATGACTCAGCTATCGCTTTTACTTTTCCAAACCTAAAGAACTTATAAGCTGTCCAAACAGTGTCTTCCTACTTTTTATCTGGTAGTTAATGATTCTAAATGCAACCCTACATATTAATCAATATTTTTACAACACCCAACAATATGTATATATTATTATATTTGAACTTGCGTCCATCCATTCTCTTTCGTTTATCCTTATCAGGGTCGGTGGGAGCTGGAGCCTGTCAAGCTACCACAGGGGGAGAAGTGGGCTACACCCTACACAAGTCGCCAACCTGGCGTTGGTTCAGTATTTTTGAACTTTAGTAGGTTTATTGTTGTGTGGTCAAATAATTATTTGTAATTGCCTTGTCTCTATTAACAGTGTAACGTTAACCATTGGCCTACTTTAGCCTATATCCTTAGCTGCTACTGTAGCTGATTATTTATTTTTAGCTAAGTAGCTAATGATTAGCTAATCACTTTGCTTTTACGTACTGTTTTGGTGTATTCTGTGTTTTTTAACCATTGATTTAAGGGACTTCTCTTAACCAGTTAAGCTAACTATTTCAGTGGTCTACCATATAGCTAAAAAGCATTTCAAGCATTTTTCATGCTGCTAGAAATAGCCGTAAGCTAGCTAATCAATCAGTATATTTAGATATTTTTAAAACATCAACTGATGTAACTGGATGTAATCATCCCTTGATTAAATTAACGAATTCAACGTTTATACTTGTGTATTCTGTGTAAGAAAAATCACACAAAAACTGTGTTTAGAAGTTAATTTTCACATTCAGATGGTTTTTGATGTTTACATTTTTTTCTACTTGTTCTTTTTAATTTAGCTGAGCTTTTCTACAGCATTTTCATGCAATCCCTGGTAACTCTACACTGCTGTAGTATGTGTGTATTTCTTATTGTCGGGCAGCATCACTCTCCATGCTTCCTCTCCACTCCTCCTCTCTCCTCTCCATCTTCCACTGAAGTGAGATATTGTATTTCAGGCAGGCCATTTCTCACTGTCAGTAATGCACATCAAATCCCACAAGTAGGAGGGCTAAGAGGTTTGATCGCCTATAATGCCTTTACCTACGCTAAAGGCTTAAGAGAGGAAATCACATTCAAAGTTGCTGCGCACCACACATCTGGGTCTCTGCTGGCTTTCAGCTGCGGGTGGAAATCTTGTGGTTCGTACGGCCTCAAATAGAATCCAGAGCCTCCTAATCCATCTTGATCTCATTTACACACAAGTGGCGAGTTTTGACTAATATTTTCCTTGATATTTTGCCACGACAGAATAAGAAATAGCTTAAAGAGGTCCAGTCTGGGTCTGGTCGGGGGTTATTTTGAGATTCTGACTGCATGTGTGTCTCAGGACCGATTGTGGTATGATTGGGTGGTAATTTTGGTACGGTGCTTTCTTTTCCGTGGTGTAAAAGCTGAAGAATGTGCTGCGGTGACATGAGCGGTAGTTTCCGACTCTTCTGCATCCTCCTCCTCGAGCGTATCCTCGAATGACCTCGTATGCCTGCTGAAGACATATCTGCACTCAGTGGAAACTTTTCAAAATTAATTCATTGTTTTTTAAATTTTAGAGCATTCTGTTCAAGAAAAAACAACTACGGCATTTATTTACAACACTAAACACACGAATATGCTTAGATGTACTCTAGACAGAGGCTATAATAGCAATCTTGCCTTACACTGTTACAAACAACTCGTCTGACCTTCTGACTGAATGCTGCTTTGGGGAAAAAATAACACACAACATTTTCTTACTTCCTTCCAACTAGCAGACGCTCGTGTCTTCCACGCAGCGCTGCCAGCTGTACAGTTTCTCCTTCACGCCTCCTGAGCTCCTTTCCCATCTTCAAAGCCCCCGTCATGACACCCGAGCCCAGCTGGAGCGCACTAGATGGCACTGTTTACAACAGCACAGAGCAGCAGAGCAAACACGCCGTCTTCCAATCCTTTCACTAATCTAATAAATTAGATTGCGCATTATACAGTTTGTAATTACACAACCACAATAAACACAGTTAACAATGCACATCAGCTCCGATTTCCACAGCTGTTAGAGCATTAGATTGGCAAAGATATGAAACAAGATATCAGATATGGCAATCAATGTGAAACAAGGGAAGGATAAGATCAGTCACTATTTTTTTTTCCTCTTTAATGGCTCATAATGTCATTAAATCTGACTGCCATTATTTGCAAATACATTTAGCTGGTCCACAGGGGCCGTTTAATGAAAAGTGCAGTCTTATCACGCGATGCTGATAGCATTTGTATAAGCTGGATATTACACAGCTTTGATGCATCTACCTGCTTTATCGTTGCACTCTGCCTCTCTCTCGGTTTATCGCGTCCTCACTTTTCCCGCGCTTGTTTGTCTGCAACTTTCTGTCTGTCTGTTTATCTGCCTGCTCATATTCCTGGATCTCTTTTGTGTCTAGGCCTGTGGGCAGGTTTCTGACAGGGGTTGCTCTGGTTGAGCCTTCCTCAGGCATCAAAAGGCAAAGAGAGAGACAGGCTCTGTCACATTATGCGGGCCCTCCTCTCCTGGCTTTGATTGAGAGTAGTGATCCAAAACTGATGCGGAGAGGAGCTGGCGCTCACCTCTTGTCAACGGCGGATGTTCTCCACAGGCAGACAGGCGAGCGGCAATGACAACGTTGGATACGCTCCGTGGGCTCTGACAACCCCCTTCACACTTTGACACACTTGGTGATATCTCACTCACTGCCATTGTCTTAAAGAGATATCGGGGAGACACGTGTTAAATTTCGGCTGCATATAGATTCTTTACTTTCACTCTGGGACTGGATCTAAAAAAACAACAACCCTTTTTAAAAAAAATCAAATAATGTTTCTTCATAGTATAAAAACTCTCATGTGCAACTTTTTTCCTTTTGGGATAAAAAGCAATCACAACTTCAATATCCTCTAATATCCATCTGTGCGTAGTTACATAACTATTTATTTGATTCCGCTGCTGACATCTGTGGCATTTTATCAGTAAAATGAGTCAGAATCTAATCAAGGCCATCTCTGTGTGATGCAGAAAGGGGCTTACTTTTATTCCACTCTGTAGAAATTTCACTTTACAAGGGAGTTCACCAAATGTCAAATAAAAGTCGGGGCATGTGTAACTTCGGCTCTCCAATTAAACGCGTTCTGTTGCTCAATTCTGTGGGTTGAAAAAGAAGTGTGCAATCTCCGCGGCCAAGGTTGAAACGTGGAAATAACAGAAATTGTTGTAACGAGATTTTTGTGACTTCAAAAGGCTCAAATTTTGGTGACTTGTCAGAGCCTCGGGACACACACACACACACACACACACACACGCATAGACTGGTGTTTTACCCTAACGCTTTCATTTCTTTTCTTTTTTTTGATATCACATTTAAGTGACCCTGTCCCCCCTCCATGCCCACCCCAAGCCGATACAATTTGCGTGTGTTTATCTTGCAGAGTCTCATTTTATAGCTACTCCACCACGCACCATGAACCCCAGCACCACATATTCATAAAGCAGCCATCTGCGTGAAATGTGCATTATTTAAGAGAGGCATTGTCAGGCAATGTGGCTGCAAGGTGTCGTTACCATGTGTCAGACTCCCCCATCGCCCTGCCACGGCAGGCTGATGGTTAAAGGAGTGGACTCTGTGTGGTAGTTTGAGATGTCCCCGCATAGCTTCCCGGCTCCTTCAGATCTCAAGCGAAGTCAGGGCTCGAGACTTTTCCAGCACCAAAGTTGATATTTCATATTAAAAGAACATCCCCCCCCCCCCTTTTTCCTCGTTTTAACAAAAGTTTTCTCTGCAGCTTCTGTCTTGCAGTCCTTGTGGTTTCTCCATCTGTGGCCCCTGCATGGCTGTACTGCAAGTGCTTTTGTCTGCACTTTTCTTTCTGATGATTCTTAACTATAGCACATGTTGAGATCATTAATTTCAAACCCTGCCAAAACCACTTCCCACACATGCATGGCATTCATTCCTCCCGTCTCTCTCTCCCTTTCCCCTTCTCCCGCGTACACGCTCTCGCTTCACAGCGACACAGAGAGCACCAGTAATCCTGTTCCCTTTTCAGTGAATCAAAATCACCATGTGGCTTTGTTACACTAGACGCACAAGCTAAAGCTGAGAGCTGGATTCCTATTGCCTTATACCATAAAAAAAAGAAGAAGAAGAAGGAAAAAAATGTGTTGCTCTCACAGGTTTGTGAACAGAAAAGAAAGAAAAGAGAAGAAGAAGAAGGGGTGAGGATTTATGCAGGCAGCACTGGCAGAATTCCCTCACACCTCCCTTGTTACACCTAACATCGCAAACCTGCTCCGTTTCAAAGCAGTGGCAGATATGAAATATTCAGCAGTGGTATTACTATTACAACACACGGTGGAGGGGAGAAAAAAAAACTGTGCATGCTCTCCCTGCACACTTTTAATTTTGAACACTTGATGATTATTGGTTCAAATAGGACTCGCACTCCACAGCAGGAGCGGCTGCCTGTGGTACCGAGGCTGCATTTTTAACGAGTTACCCCCCCCCTTCAAAAAAAAAAAAAAGAAATCTCATGAGTGGGGGGCAGAATGAAAGAGAAAAATAAGGAGAGAGAAAGAGACACTGAAAGGGAAAGTAAGAGCAATCGGCTGGAGAATGTGTGTGTGTGTGTGTGTGTGTGTGTGTGTGTGTGTGTGTGTGTGTGTGTGTGTGTGTGTTGCAGACAGCTCTCTGGCATTGCAAATGCTCGCTGGTCCTGAGCAGAGCTGAGCTGGAAGCCTGCTCAAAGCCCTTCACCTTCACAGCCGGGCTGGCACGACGCATTGAGCATGGCTGGCATAGCCCGATGTTTATCACACAAAGGCACGATCAAAGAGCGCTGGTATCTGGCTGCACCACTTTCATCTGGGTTCCCACAGCTGACAGTAGCATCCGTGGGGGGCTCTCCTCTTCTTCTCCTCCTTTAATGGTCTCTCTCTCTCTTTCCCCTACCTCGCTATTCTCTCTCCCTTGCTCTCTTACACATTTATCACTGCAGAG
This sequence comes from Oreochromis aureus, assembly GCF_013358895.1. Classification (NCBI taxonomy): domain Eukaryota; kingdom Metazoa; phylum Chordata; class Actinopteri; order Cichliformes; family Cichlidae; genus Oreochromis; species Oreochromis aureus. The sequence goes on from NC_052950.1 coordinate 8,657,097, forward strand.
AGGGAAACTTTATTGAAATTCCATAGCCAAAGAAAATTCTCTCCTGATCAATGATGGCTTTAGAGAGGAAGCCTGGGGGACGGGCGTTCCTTAGCTCTTAGCTCACAAACTTTCCTTTCAATGTTTTTTTTTTTTTTTTGTCCCGTTCTCTGTAAGCCAATAAGCTTGTATTGTTCACGTTCACTCATTGTTTTCTGCCAAACCATCAGAAAAGCAAACTGTATCTTCAAAGACGTTCCCATGACACGCACGGTGCTGCTTCACCACATGGTGAATGAATTTCGTGGGGGGTTGCGGTGGTGGTGGGTGGTGTTTGGGGGCTTGCACATGATGCTTGACAGTTCCAGCAAGACGTTTGACAACTGGTATTCACTCTCTGTGCAGTTAAGGCAATAACAGAAAAAAGGAGTGGAGATTTGAGAAAGCTAGAGCTTGGCTTCAGATTCAGGAGGTTAGCTGTGGTCGGCATGTTGTGTTTATCATTCTCTAACTGTAACACTTGGGTTTATGAATCAGACATGCTCCTGGAAGAACAACTCTTTCCAATACCTGATACAACATTAGGTATTCCCTGCTTATCTCGCTTCCTCCACAGAAAATAAAAAAGAAAGCCCAAACAAATGGCTTCAGCGGTCATGTCAAACTGCCTCGACCGCCATGAAAAACGGTTACTCTTCATCGGACGCCGGCAACCCCTGCGCGACTGTCAGGAAATGCATCTGGTGTTCCTTTTTTTTTTCTTCCCCAGAGTATGTGTGTAATGTGTGGCTCCTGTTGTTGCGATCAATCCCAATTTAACAGACACCGACTCAAAGTCAACCTTCGGGGAGCCATGAAAGCTGACAGGTGAGAACTCACTGCCGTCTCCCCGACTCACATCAAAGACACGGCAACAGTGGCGGCTTCAGTGGAAGACGAGCACTTTTAGAAAGAACAAAGAGACTTGGAGAGAGGAGAGCAGGACTCGTCTAGAGACGAGAGATGGCCGAGAGGCTGAATAGCAAAGGGGCATGAATACTAAAAGAGGATCCGTTTGACCTCATGCAGATTTTGGAGAATTCAGACTGAGTCTAACACATATTCAATATATCGTTGGCTGTATAAGAATAATTTGTTTGACAACGAATTTGGATTCAAGCGGATTTTTTTTTTCCACCCCATTTTGCTCCAACTCTTTGTAACAACTAAAAACATGTTAGATCTGCACTCCTGCTATTCTTGTGCAGTCTGGGAACTGAGCCAGTCCAAGTGATACTATAATCACGTGTGGTTTTAATTGCCAGGTCTTAGGGAGTGGTAATGCATATGTGAAAAAAAAGATCCCCTCGTAAGAAAATTGAGTCTTTAACCTTGTTAACGTGCCAGTATGGTGTTTTCTATGAGCTCGAAAGACTAAACAAAGCAGTCATTGTCATGACGTTTTCACCTTGGAACTGCAGTGTTTACCATTTGAGGCAGAAACACAGATTCGGACCGTAAGGAGACAACGTGTCAGCTTGTGGGATTTGGTTAACAAGTCAGAGGTGGCGTTGCAACAGCAGTATGGCGAGGAAGGAGCGGCTAGCAGGTCCAGCGGGAATGTGGTGTGGACGTTAGCTGAATAACTCGATGCCAGTCAGTTAAATCAAACAACAGACCTTTATTGGCAACATAAGACCATACAAGCCAGGTCTCCACGGCTCTACTCCATCCATACATACATGTGCGGGGATGCGTAGGCCCCAGTGCTGGCCTGTTACAATGGTAAGGTCTCTCTCAGAACAGACACACAAGCAGAGCAGCATGTAATTGCTGCCACACTATATTCACACACACTAGGAGACTCCCCCCAACTACTACAATAGTAGGGCACCACCCCCTTGCGGTGCTATAACACAGTAAGGGTTGTTACAGCGTGCAACAAAGTTCATTTCTACTGCTTTTGCTGCTCTACTCTCTGTTTCACTTTGTGTGTACAGTATTTGTCTGCTCTGCTCTGTGTGTGTCATGTAGAACAGACAGACGCATCAGACAGCACAGACTAGACACTTTAATTTCACTTGCTGGTTAGACGTAAACATTAAAAGGTTCAGGTAAAGACTACTGTTGGACTTGTACATGCCACAGCTTTAAGCCTGGACGTTGAACAATTACACTTACACTGTACATTTGAATGTGATCCCAAACATCCATATGTGATGAGTTGGGAGCGTCACCCACACTCAATGACAATGATTCTTCACTCTCATCAACATGAAGCAAGAATTTTGAGTAAAATGCAAGAAATGAAATCAGGTTTATTTATCCAAATAATTAATCACAAAGAAAAATATGCTAAACGTATGTCAAGTGCCTTTGCACATCCATTCCATCCATTCCCTTCCACTTATCCTTTTCCTGAAGACTATCGCAGCTGTCTTGTAGTTTGGCAGGGTACATCCCGGACAGGTCGCCAATCTGTCGCAGAGCTAACACAGACACAGACAACCATTCTAACCCTAACTGCATGTCGTCGGACAGTGAGAGGAAGCCAGAGTACCTGGAGAGAACCCACACAAACATTGGAGAACATACAAACTCCACACAGAAAGACCTCGGCCTAATAGTGGAATTGAACTCAGGACCTTCTGCTGTGAGGCAACAGTGCTAACCACCGTGCCACCATGCTTTTGAGCACATGTGTCAACATAACCACATCACAGTACCAACTCCAAAGATCACCTTGCATACATGCATGAGACTGCAGTGTTTGACACTGTGGTAATAACTGTGATAGCCGCAATCAGATTTCCTGTGGCAAGCAGCTTTTCACCACAACACACAAACAGTGTAGAAGGAAAATGGTTTAAATGATCTATCTGTGGATGCACTTTTGAGTGGCAACTGCAGTGAGTCATACCCTGCAAATTTAATGTGATCATCCACACAATAATAAACATCACTCTGTAGTTTGCCATTTGACAACTTTAAATTACAATGAAATAAAATGAGAGGTGGAGGAAACATGAGAGGAAGTCTCTGTTAAGGAGAAAATCTGTGATTTCTTTTTAGGGTTAGTGTGGAAAAATATCAGCCGTAACAAAAACAGGATTTGATTTCATTAAAAACAAAGACTATCTTAACTATATAATCAAGGTATTAAAACATGATTATTAGGTAGCGTGGAAACAAAAAAGGAGAATAAAAAAAAAATGAACTGGGTCACTTACTGTACAGCTCTCAGCAGCAGTCTTAACCGAACAGTTATTTTCCCCCCCTTCAATAAAACCTCTGGAAAGCTGTGCAATCACAACCCCATTGCACTCACTTTTTATTGTCTACCAGCTGTTGGAAAACTTTACACTCTGAAGGAGAAGAAAGAAATGGAGAAGTCCTCCGAGGACCCATTTGTACAGCTCCAGCAGTTTAAGCCGCCGTCTCTGATGCCGTAGCAGGTGTGCGTCCTTTGTGGGCTTCACCTTAATTCAACTTTCAGAACAACAATAATTAATTCTGGAAAGAAAGAAAAAAAGTAAAAGAAAAACACAGATGAGTTCTTTTATTTCAGGGCTTTGTGAGCCTGATATTTCATTTTCCTGTTGAGCAGTTCCCACCCACAGGTCTTCACACCATCTTGCCGCACAACCTGTCAATACCGTGCATGTACAGAGCGAGAGAGGATCGATACACTTTCAGGCACCGGCAAAGCTGCGAGTATGTTAGTGAGAACAGAGATGTGAAATTGCTCAATCCGAAATGAGGTCCGTCATGCCAGCAAAACCCTGAAGGATATAATGGAATCCGAGCCTTCCAATTCCACCTTTCTACTAAAAGTCATTACACCAAAGCTAATTAGCAGCGCAATCAAAGCTGAACCAAGCAGAGTTGTTACTCAGCTACCTGCTTATTGCTGATTTGTCTGCATATGCGCCCGAGGCTGATGTGAGATCTTAACTTGGAGCACCTTTAAAGCAAAGAGGAAACGCTGGGGTCGATAGGTAGGTGTCGCGCACTATCAGCCCCCATCTGATTGGCCGTTTTCGCAGCTCCGTTTCTATCTCTGGGTCTTGTCCAATCATTAGAGGCCAGTATCTCTGGAGTAGGAAGTAAAGATTGTGGGCCATTTAGATCTCTTACAGATCTACTTAATGCTGCCCATCGATCGTCTCTCCCTTTTAAAAACAAATGGACAACTCTGATGGTCCAAATGGCCCTTTTCCCAATTACAGGCTTGGGTGGCTTTCAATCCTTGTGCAGAAACACTCCGGCCTTAACGTCAGATAACTGCTTAGTGGCTTGAGTGCGATCCCTTCTTGTTGGCGTTGTATCAAAAACACAAAAATACACACGCTCCCTTGTGATGCTGGGGAAACGAATCATGTATTTTCCGTCTATTCCATTAAGAAAATCTTGTTTTGAGCCATTATGGCTTCAATGCCACTGTATCAGTATTTAGATCAAAATGAGGATTAATATGCTGCGCGCACACTTCTTTTAATAAAGAATAATTGGGGCTAAGATGAGAAATATTGAATTTGAGAATATAGGGCACACACGAAAAAACCCCCAAACAATTCTCTCTTGAAGCTGCAGACCTGACCTCTCTTTCCAGTCAGGTGGAGCTCTAAACACCAGGACCCATGCTGTGTTCTACTTAATCTTGGATGAGGAGCAGCGGGAACAGAATCCAAAGAAGGGATGAACAGGGAGCTGGAGGAGAGAGAGAGAAGAGAGCTGCTGTCAACAAGCTCTTATGGTGAACAGATGTGGGGGAACTCCCTCTCTACTCCTTAGCCTGGAGCCACACATGCACACACCCACCCACACACATATGTATAATGTAACACACACTCGAGAGGAGGAGAAGCAAAACAATGGTTTGGAGTAAAATTCCTGGGATGGCTGAGATGGTTGCGGTAGATTTCGCACAGAAAGGCCAAATTTGGAGAAAACCAAATAGGATGTTGAAGTGGATGGTGGTAAACATCCAAACAAGTTCTTATTTATTTATTTGGTTTTTTTACGTATCTTTATTTAACTCTGCGGTTTTGCAAGAATTCCAATGTCAGCGAGGCCAGAATTTGTTCGAAGACCGGTCTACATGCTTGATTTATCCTCCTTCCCTGTGCAGGACGGCGTGCCTTATTTGACAGCGAAGCAGACATAAAGCAGCTGTCTCTGCGAGCAGCTCTTAGAAAGAGACGCTATCGGTCAATGGGCCATACTTTAGTCACGCCGCCGAACTCCTTCTCCACCCTGAGCAAGCAAGCAGCATTTACTGTGCATTTATCTTCACACAGAGTTAGTCTTGCGTAATAGTACGGGCCTGCAAAATTCCATCTGTGCTCTGATTTATAGGCTTGTAAGTGAAAGGTAAATTTGGCTGCACAGCGCAGCTATCGAGAACGTCTTTCAAGCACTGACACTTCTTTTTATTTTCAGGCACCTACCACTTACTCTACATGGCAATGGAAAGATTTATTTTTCCTATCTGTTTACTGTTAATATTATGTGTAATTGCATACTATTTACATCTACGTTGCTGACTTACTTGAGATAAAGAGTCACTTCAAAGCACCAAGGATATTAACGTTTCCTCTTTTCCTGAGGGCTCAATATAGTTTGTTTGTACAGTTGTGAATATACTGTTGTTATCAAGTAGAGAGCAAAAACATTTGAGGTGTTTATTGTGATCAAATCTGTCTTTATCTTGGCTGCTGGCTGTAAATAATACTTTGAGTTTTAACGCTTGAAACCACACACTGTATATAAAAGATGGACTGTGGCATCACACAGTAGTTTCAGCATTTGGCCTCAGTACCAATGTTTTGAACGTCATTCTGTTTGTTTGTTGGTTTGTTTGTTTGTTTCTCCTTTTTTCTCTTTTGCTGCCAGATGTTAGAAATGCCCGGAATGATCTAAATATTGATACTATTGTTACCAAGCTGTTACTATGGAAGCCCGTTTCCGCCACTAGAAAAAAAAGTATCCATAACTCGAAATTTCAAGTTATTTTTCTCTTTAAAAGTGTATGAAATTTTGACTTATTAACTCAAAATTTCAAGAAAAGTAACTCAAAATTTCGAGTTAGCAGTGCCAGTCAGTAATCTACATGAATTGTTACCCGGAAGCTGAAGCCCTCAGTTACAAATGCTACAGCAAAGCTACCAGTATTACAGCCAGTCATGAATGCACAAATTGCTGAGTATTTTCAGCGTGGCTTCCCAAATGATGAAATCCTTGTGTTATTACCTGAATCACATGGTGTTACTATCAGCAAACATACTCTCGAAAGCACCAGTTTGTCACGATGCGGTTTTGAGTGCGCATTCCTCTGTGCCATATCCTTCTGGGTAACAAGAAAATGATGTCGTTCACGTATATTACTGATTGGCAGAGCTAACTTGAAATTTCAAGTTACTTTTCTCAAAATTTTGAGAAAGATAACTCGAAATTTTGAGTTATGCATGCTTTTTTTTTCTTTTTCTTTTTTTTGTTAGTGGCGGAAATGGGCTTCCATATATGACTGTTGATGCATCAGTACTTGTGTGACAGGATCGATATTTTGTTCCATTTGTGGTCACTTAATTATGTTCAATGAATACATTTTTTTGGAAATGAATAAGTCTGAACTTTTTTGTGTTGACTGCCACGTCTATTTCATTTATAGCCTACAGCACATTTACACAAGTGCATTAGAGACGGGCACATTTACATTCCAGCTGTTCAAAAAAAACAACAAAAATACATGAAAAGCTGAAAGGTTTGTTTTGTTGTATGAACCAGTTATTGTGGAAAGTAAAACTCATCTCATAAATCATGACAAACTGTTCTACCATACCTAAAGGAGGGCTGTATCATCGCCATATAATTAGTTGTCAGACAATTTCATTAAAAACACTCCTTTAAAAATCAAAGCACAGTCAGTTCAGTGGAGGTGAGTCCAAGCCTACTATTTGCTAGTCTATCAGTCAAAGTGTCAACATCTCAACTTAAGCCTTGATAAAATCCAAATACTTAAGTTTAAAAAAAAAAAGGGTACTGTAGCTATGGACATGTTGTTTTCATCTTTGCATCTGTCATCATCAGAGTCAGAAGGACGTGTTTTGGAGACTGTAAAATATGCAAAACTACGGTGGCTCTAGAGGCAAATTACAAGTCATCAACTCATCAAAGTCAGTAGATGTCATGATCTGAGGATAGCATCTGTTTAGAGTCGCAGGTCTAACAGCACTGCCATACTTACAGTAACGTGGCAAAAAACGAGAAGAGCATCACCAAGCTAATTTAAGCGTATCTGATCAAATCTGGATGGAGAGAAAAGGCAGTTTTGCCGAATTTCGGCGCTGTCGCTTTAAGCCCAGGAAACACTGAGCTAGCGATTCCTACTGAGCTTTGTTTCACATAATGTGGATTGAAGTGTAACACTGCAGCAAACAGGATGTTTGACACTAATTATTTATTTGCTTACCTGCAATTCCAGATTACGCAGGCTTACCTGCACTATTGCACCCCTGTTGTTCGACCTTGGCAGAAATCCATACACAAAATTGGATTACTTGCAGTCACTGTTTTTTTCCTTTTTTTTTTAGCCCAAGTAGCACTTTCTACTCTTTTTTTCTGATAAGTAAACAATTGGTCAACACATCATTCAAGCCAAATATTTTGTTTAATCATTAACCTAATTTATTATTTTTTTACTGTACCTTGCAGCTTGCCTGTGCTTTTCTTTATTATTTGCTGGTTTCATCATTATTCACTTGACAAACAGCAGCTATTAGTCAAAGAACGCTCTGCAGGCCTGGATTAGCTCTAGAGGCTTTCATTACCCTTCGATTCAACCACCTTGATTACTTTCAATTGGTGTGAACACCTCATTTTCCAGCATAATCTAATTCAATATCATCTCATTTAGCAGCTGATAGAATGAGACCAGAGATAATTTGTTCAGTTTGGTATTGCACTGGGATTAAATGTTTGTCTTGCAAAGTAATGATGATATGCTGAAAATATGAGCCTCCATTAATTTTATGTCTGTGCTCAAACGGGGAATCAGGCAGGTCTGCACAGGTTGCATACCAAAGGTGTACTGAAGACAGACGTACCTACTATAATGTGACCTGATATGAGTCAATGACTCATTTCACCTCGGGCAGCTTTGCACATTGTGACAAGCGCTCAAAGTATGTAAACAAGTTTTCAGTCTGTGCAAATCTGGCCTATTATCTAAGGACTGCTGAAGATTTGCCTTGTTGACAACTGTTTGTTTCTTGACAGAAAAGCGCACAAAGCAAAATCACTTTGTGGAGGAGGAAAATTCTGATTTGATGTCAGGTTAAATAGCATAAGAAGACTTCTTTTTTTTTTCTTTCAATTTTCAGCCTTGGAATAACATCTAAATAAATTCTATTCCCATCCTGGTTTAGTTTGACTTGTTTGCTGCCTCTGCTTGACGCTGAAAGAAATAAACAAGGTAACAATGCAGAAAGCAATTCATCATATTCATTCCAGCACCCAGTCTGACCTTTCGGGTATTTAGAGAAAGTGATTGTCATCGTGCTCGCTGCAGACAAGAGAGGTGACTATCTGTCAGCACACTCTAATGTCTTTCATTCTCACGGTGTCCAGACCAGTGGCTGTAGTCAAACTCATGTCCCCAGAGGTCAATCAGTCACCCAGACAGCTGCTCTAAACACAGCTCAGACCTCAGGACAGAAGACTGTGTCTACGAGCTCAGCCAGGTTACCTAACTGATTACACTGACTTTTAGAAACAGCCTGTGCAGATCAAAGAGGAGAAGTATTAAGCTTGTGTTTGGAGCTGCAGGAATTTTATCAGTACACAATGAATTTATCCACATTGGTAAAAAGACTCTAATTCAGCATCCTTGCTGTGAGATTGGTAATGTGATGGTTTTCTATTCTCAGTCTAGATTTGATTTAGTTTTTCAGTATGTTGTTGTGTTTAGTTGATCTTCTTCTGTAAGGCTGGTGGAAAAAGGAATAAAGGAAAATTCTACCATATGCAGATAGCATATTAAGGATTCTCAGTTGTGTGTTATATATAACTGCTTTCTATAGTAAAATGGGCTGTGGATGACAATGATACTCCAAAAATTACCAGGGTACTTGTGTCAAATCTATGCCTCAGTTGAAGCACGACAGCTTGGGTATTAACTCTACAAGTTCAGTCCTGAAAACCTAAATGGGTCCTTAAAAAATTGAAGGTACAAGAAGTTAGCGATAACTCCCAAGGTGCATATAGATAAGAATCATCCAATTTCTAGTTTGACATGCAGTGCTAAAAATTATTGTTATTATTGGTTTGCAGCGATTCTGCCTCAGATTCTGGTTAATTTCAGTCGTTCAACTGTTGTACAGGTAACAAAATATATGTGTAAGCTAATATATTATCACTTTCATGACTAAACTAAACTTAAATGAACTTCTAATCCTTTATTTATTCAGGTAAAAATCTCATTGAGATTTAAAATCTCATTTCCAAGAGAGACCTGGCATCATGGCAACAAAAGTCACAACTTGCAGTAAAGATGAAGAAATGAGAATTGCACACGGTGGTGGAAAGAAAATTAGAGTGCTAACTACGGTGGCCCTGGGAAGTCAAACGCACTGTAACTTAAGAAAAAAACAGCAGACAGAAAAATGCTTCAAAAACACAAAACTAACAGAGAAAAAATGCAATGAAAGTAGAAAAAAGAGAACCTCAAAGTACACAGGGGAAAGGTTTTTGAGGAGACAGTGATTCAGTTCAATCAATTTTATTTATACAGCGCTAAATCACAACAACAGTTGCCTCAAGGCGCTTTATATTGTAAGGTAGATCCTACAATAATACATAAATACATACAAAGAAAAACCCAACAATCATATGACCCCCTATAAGCAAGGTCTTCGGTGACAATGGGAAGGAAAAACTCCCTTTTAACAGGAAGAAACCTCTGGCAGAACCAGGCTCAGGGAGGGGCGGGGCCATCTGCTGCAACTGGTTGGGGTGAGAGAAGGAAGACAGGATAAAGACATGCTGTGGAAGAGAGACAGATTAATAACAAGTATGATTGAATACAGAGAGGTCTGTTAACACATAGTGAGTGAGAAAGGTGACTGAAAAGGAAATACTCAATGCATCATGGGAATCTCCCAGCAGCCTACACCTATTGCAGCATAACTAAGGGAGGATTCAGGGTCACCTGGTCCAGCCCTAACTATATGCTTTAGCACAAAGGAAAGTTTTGTGATGCCACTATGGAACTGATAGAAACCAGAACATGTGAATGATCGCACTGAGACGTGCTTTAAAGAAGATTCATCGGTGCTGTGAGGGAGAAAATGATGCAGGTAATGTGTTTTAATCATATGATTCATATGAAACTATATATACACGTTTGCTCCTCAAGTTATGGTCTCCCCAACAACACATTGTTGTGTTTTGTGAGTTGTTGTTTTTTTTTTTCATTTCTATTGTGTGTTATTTGTGTATTTTTGCAGCATTTTTTAATTTGCTGAGAGTTTCTTAGGTTGCAGTGCATTTGCGCTTTCAGGGCCGCTGTAGCTAACTGAATTTTTGTTTGTTTGTTTAATTTTCACAGATGTCATGATGCATCGTAGATTAAACCCTTGTAACAAATATTACAGAATCATCAGTGATGGGAATAACGGCGTTACAAGTAACGGCGTTACTAACGGCGTTACTTTTTTCAGTAATGAGTAATCTAACTAATTACTATTCCTATCGTTACAACGGCGTTACAGTTACTAACAAGGAAACGCGGTCCGTTACTATTTTTCAACAAACAGACGGTTGAAGCTGTGTTCAGCTTACCGCATCTTATATCAGTTGCACGGAAGTAGCTGTAAGTAAGCTGGACGCTACAGCTTTAAGCAGCTGCGCGCTCCCGCGGACGGTAATCACGATCACTGTCTAGCTGCACAACACCTGGAGCTAAGGAGGCAAAACAATCGCATGAGTGCTGCTATTTGAATGAGGAAGAATAAAGTAGTCATGGTAAGTCAATCACATGACCACTTAAAGACAAAGCAACAAGGTGCCAGTTTTTAAATTGTGTTGATAGGCCACGTAAAAACAAAGTCATGATAAACAATATATACTATTTTCCTCAATAGTTTCGCCACGTTAGCGCTAGCAAGCACTCTCTGCTTATGAGCAAAAAAACAAAACAAAAAAAAGTTTTAGGAGTGACGTCGAGAGAAAGAGAGAGGGAGAGAGAGAAAGAGAGAGAGAGAAAGAGAGGGAGAGAGAGAAAGAGAGAGAGAGAAAGAGAAAGAGAGAGAGAGAAAGAGAGAGAGTGAGTTTTGAGATGTGAGATTTGTGACGTTTAGCGTGTTTGGAGTGTGTAGTTAATGTGTTGTCTTGTGTAGTTAGTGTGTAGTGTTGTGGATAGTTTTGTGTTGTGTGTCAGAACAATGAGGCGACTGCTGTCTCCAGGTAGAGAACAGCAGTGATACACCTGCTGCTGTCAGGCCTGCAGGTATCAGGCTGTGATGTTCTCCTTTATAGTGGACAGAAATGATTTTTTTGGAGTGGCACAAATAATTTGTGCGGCATCTTATTGAAGAACAGCTGATTGTTCTTGTTATATGTTCACCAGTATGATAATGATGAAGCAGTAAATTCAGTTAACGTGGTTTTATTAACCAGCAGAGCAGCAGACAACTTACATGCTTCGACTCAATAACGGAATGGGGCGTATACCACTCCAAACATACACAGACCTACACAGAGGTACGGCAAGCGGATTAGGACAAAATACCAGACTAACAGCAGGTTGTCTACATCCCCCTTCTTTAGTACACCCCTAACCGGATATAAAGTTTAATGTATGCTAAACAACAATAATCACAGCATTAAAAGGTGACATACGCTGATCCTTAGGAACATTCAAATTTACAACCGGATGGAAGAAATAAACACGACAGAATATCATTTTGCTGTATAAAGTTAGATATGATCACTACTGAAAATTACCTCAAACAGAATTTTAACTTGAAACGTGGACATCAGTTACCGTTGGATCAAATATCAAACCTGAACAAGTTCTGTGTTTTAACTAGTACCCAATTAATCCCTATATCTTGGATTTGGTTTGCATACACGACCAAAGCGTGTCCTGTAAACACCATCGCTCCTGGAAAGTCTTGGAGAATGCAAAACATCAGAAGAGCTCTCAACATGGGTGCTGTCTTTAAACTGTTCTACATCATTGTTTTCACCCACAACCTGCAGTCCATCATAATGATGATGATCAGTGTCTTTCTGAACAGTAACAGGCTCAGACACAGGCAATATGTGTCTGCGATTTCTCCTGTAAATGTTCCCCTCTGACTGTACCAGGTAGGATCTAGGTTCTTTACAAAGTTCCTTCACCACACCTGTGCGGTCATAACCCTGTGGGGTCTGTAACCTCACTACTTGTCCTTCTTCAAGAGGTGGAAGTGGTCGGCTGGACCTGTCATAACAGACCTTCTGAGTTAGTCTCTTGTTGAGTAGCTGGGCTTTCACTTTCTCAGATCCACGGTGTTGTGGTTCGAGCAGTTTGGTTGTGATTGGGAGCGTAGTTCGAGTCTGTCTGGATAGAAGTCGTTCTGCAGGGGAACCCAGGTTAACATCACGTGGAACATTCCTGAGATTCAGCAAGTTAAGAAATACATCTGTGCCATCTCTGTGAGATTTCTCCATCAGCTGTTTAGCACTGCGCACTGCTCTCTCAGCAAGCCCATTGGATTGAGGATACTCTGGACTGCTCGTGACATGTTGAAAGTCCCACTGTGAAGCGAAGTCTTTGAAATGCTGGCTCGTAAACTGCCTTCCATTGTCAGAGATCAGAGTGTGTGGAGCACCATGAACTGAGAAGTGTCTTTTCAGCTTTTTGATGACTGTCACTGATGTCAAATCCTTTAGCAGGTCAATCTCAAACCAGCCTGAGTATGAGTCGACTACTACTAAATAGTGCTGACAGTGCCACACAAAGATATCCGTAGCCACGGTCGACCAAGGAAGATCTGGAACTGCATGCAGATGAAGGGGCTCTTTTTGTTGATGAGGTTTAGTGCTGTTACACACCGAGCAGGAAGTAACCGTTTGTTCAATATCTCTTGACATGAACGGCCAGAAGACGATCCCCCGTGCTCTCCGCTTGGTAGCTTCTACGCCGGGATGTCCTCTGTGCATGATGGTGATGTAGTCTCCTTGCAGTGATTTTGGGATCACGGCTTTGGAACCTTTAAGAATGATGCCATCATCCACAGTCAGCTCATCCCTGAAAGGGAAATATGGATGAACTGCCGTGGGAAGGCCGTGGAGTCGTTGTGGCCAACCACGTTTGATGAACGAGCTGAGCGCTTGTAATGTCTCATCCTCAGCTGTGTGTCCTTTAAGTTCCTCCAGGCGTGAAGAAGCGATGCAGCTCACCGTCATGACATCAAAGTTGTCCTCTTCTTCAGACTGCTGGAAAGTGGACCTGCTGGGAGCACGAGACAGCGTGTCAGCCAGATACATTTGTTTTCCACATTTATATGTGAGCGTGATGTTGTACTTTTGGAGCCTCAACAACATCCTCTGCAATCTGGCTGGTGCGGCGTGAATAGGTTTCTTTAGTATGGTGACCAGTGGCTGATGGTCTGTTTCGACAACCACAGGCCTGCCATAAATGTAGTCATGAAATTTCGTACATGCGAAAACAACAGCCAGTAGCTCTTTTTCTATCTGAGCGTATCTGGTTTCAGTGTCTGTCAGAGTACGTGAAGCATATGCCACAGGTTGGCCTTCCTGTAAGCAAGCTGCACCAAGACCATACTGTGATGCATCGCATGTTAGTGTCACAGGTTTGCTGACATCATAATATGACAGAACAGGTGGATTCGACATGTGCTCTTTAAGTGCGTCGAATGCAGTCTGATGCTGTGTGTCCCACATCCACTCGCTGTCCTTGTGTGTGAGCTGTCGCAAAGGAGCTGACAGATGGCTGAAGTTTGGAATGAATTTTCCAAGATAATTGACCATCCCCAGGAACCTCTGCAGGGCTTGGACATCCGCTGGAACTGGCATCTCTTTGATTGCGGCTGTTTTGGAAGGGTCTGCTTTGAGTCCCTCGCTTGTGAAAATGTGTCCGACATAACTGACCTGATTCAGCCGGAATTTGCACTTTAGCGGGTTTAGTCGCAGGTTTACTTCTCTGGCACGATCAAGGACTTTTCTCAGGTTGTCGTCATGTTCTTTCATGGTTCTTCCGCCAATGAGTATATCATCAACAATGATGGCACATGGATACCCAGCGAATATCTGCTCCATGGCTCGCTGAAACACCTCGCTGGCAGCATTAAGACCAAAAGGCATTCTGAGAAACCTGTAACGACCAAAACCAGTGCTGAAGGTGGTGAGCATGGATGATTTCTGATCCAATGACACCTGCCAAAAAGAGTTCTTAGCATCCAAAACAGAGAACACAGTAGCATTTGACATTAATGCAGCCACTTCTTCTACTGTTCGCATTGGATGGTGTGGTCTTTTCAGAGCTGTGTTTAAATCTCGAGGATTTATGCATATCCTTATTTCATCTTTGCCTTTCTTGTTGGTGGCTACCATAGAAGACACCCAGTCTGTCGGCTCTGAGACGGGAGTAATGACACCTAATTTCTCCATCCTGTCCAACTCTGCCTTGACTCTGTCTTTCATGGCCAAAGGGATGCGATGTGCTGGGCGAACAACTGGTTTCACATCTGGGTTCAGTGTCATGCGATAGGTGACTGGCAACCTTCCAAGCTCATCAGAAAATAATTCGCTGTATTCCGTGATAAGCTGTGGTGACAGGTCATCTGCAGACGTGCTCAATTGGTGGACGTCATTGCTGAATGATACAAGTCCCATTTCTCTGCATGCACATAGTCCAAGTATTGGCTGAACATCGTCATTAACGACAAAGAATGATAGCACATGTGACTGCCCATGCAGAAAACACTGCAGCTTAATTACACCTAAGGTTTGAATCTTGCTGCCTCCAAATGCCACTAGCTTAACGGACTTGGGGTGTGCTTTCATTTGTTTATCTGCTCTTATAATGTTAACCGTTTTCTTGGGAAGCACATTACATTTAGCACCTGTGTCCACTTTCATCTCAACAGAAATCCCATTAATCTGCACGGTGACAAAAACTTCCTCTTTGTGTTCCACATGCACATCAGTCACATGGATTGCATATTGCAGGTTTATTCCATCAACGTAGAATGTGTCATCTCCGCTGTCATCAGCTTGGTCTGGTTCCACATGATGGACTGACTTTCTGTGCCTTGCTACATTTTGGGTACACTGAATGGCTCTGCACCGTTTCTTAAAATGATTCCACTTTTTGCATGCATGACACTGCTGCCCAAAAGCCGGGCATTTACTCTTTTTTGCAGCATGAGCACCCCCACAGTTAGTACAGTTAGTGATATGCTGTGTTTCAGACCTGTCTCCTTGATTATTTACTTTATCTCCTCTGTGCTTTCTTGTAAATTTGGGCTGGAGCACATCAACATTTGTTGCAGATTGTTGAGGAAAAGCAAGTGTTTTATTATGCTCTTCAGTCATTTCATGAATCTGGCAGACAGATATGGCTTTTGCAAGTGTTAAATCACTGTCACGCAGTAGCACTTTCCTTAAATTGTCATTGTTGATGCCACAAACTAGTCTGTCTCTTATTAGTTCTTCACTCAGATCACCAAATCTGCAGCTTTTTGCTTTAATCCGTAAATCACTCACATAGGATTCAACAGTCTCACCAGTCCTCTGATTCCGCGTGTTGAACTTGTGTCTTTCCATCGTGACGTTGGTTTGTGGGCTGCACATTTCCCTGAATTTCCTTTTGAGGCACTCAGGATCCTCCTTCGATTCCGCAGGAATGAGAACTCGTCCTCCATCGCCGGGCTCTCTCACTTCTGGCGCGTAAACAAAAGACCGCTCCCGTTCTATAGCTTCGGGACCTGCTAAGTTGAGCAATATGTAGGCTTGCGTGCGCGCTGGCTTGTCAGAGTGTGCCGCCGCTATAAAAATGTCATACTCTTGCTCAAAAATGCGCCAATTTTCAGCAACATTACCATCGAAAACAAGCGGGTCGGGCCTCCTGAATCCTTCCGCCATGTCGGCTGTAGTCCGGACACGAAAAAAAAATGCACCCACAAAATAGACTTGAGACGGGAGAAAAAAATACCGTCAACTACGAAGAACGTGTTCCGTCGCTTCTGACACCATGTTATATGTTCACCAGTATGATAATGATGAAGCAGTAAATTCAGTTAACGTGGTTTTATTAACCAGCAGAGCAGCAGACAACTTACATGCTTCGACTCAATAACGGAATGGGGCGTATACCACTCCAAACATACACAGACCTACACAGAGGTACGGCAAGCGGATTAGGACAAAATACCAGACTAACAGCAGGTTGTCTACAGTTCTTTAAATAGTTTGAAATGGTTATTTAAAAAAAGGGTAAAAGGTAAATGGATGCAAATAACTTTGTTGTTTGCAAAACTTGTGCATATGATTTTAAAATTGACAATTAATATTTGCATTTGAAGTTATGAAATATGATTCATTAAACATGTTTATGGTTGTTACAGTAAAAATATAACTTTTTCTACTCTGATTTTATGTTTTTTGTCTGATTTTAGATCAATTCTGGTTATACAGTATGACAAAATGAGAACATAACTGTAAATTCAGGCACGTGAGGTTGCGCTAAAAAGAATGATACCAAACAAGGCAAAGTAAATAGTTTTTAAAGGTAAAATGTGGAGAGAAAATCAAGAGTAGTAAAAAAATGGCCAATTATACCCTGGACCCCAGAGGGTTAAATGTTCTTTGTTTTTTTTTTAAGTAACGCAATAGTTACTTTTCCAAGTAATTAATTACTTTTAGAATATTGTAACTCAGTTACTAACTGAGTTACTTTTTTGAAGAACTAACTAGTAACTATAATTGAATTACTATTTCAAAGTAACTTGCTCAACACTGAGAATCACTGCATGACATCAACATGACCATGGGATGTGTGATTATGACTAAAACTTGATTCGAAAGCTGAATTAAAACTGTTGAGCCCACGTTTCAATGCTAAAGAAAACATTTCTCACATTGCTGCTTTGGTCTCGTGAATTTAACCTTTCATTAATCACCACTATCCAATTTTTTAGGTCCAAATTTTAATTTGTAATGACTCTGTGTCAGAATTAGAATAAACACATTCCCATCAACTTCAACTCTCCTCGGTGTTAAGTAATAATTAGCAAATGTTAGCGGGCTAGCTAAAATCGTGAGCATCGTAAACATTATTAAAGGAGATAAATTTACACCTGGGAGCTTCACTGAGAAGAGGCTGTTCCAGAACAACTCATCAGCCATTACTCAGGGACATAGGATGGAGTTACTAATTCACTCTCCCCACCCAGATTTTCTCAGCTTGTCTCGGGATTCGACTCTCCAAATCCTCTCCCTTTCTGACACTCTTTATTTCATTATTTTTTCCGCCCTCCTCACTTCCACATTTGCTTTCTGGTCTGCATGTACTCCCAGAGAGTGAGCACTATGAAGGATTACCCTCCCCAAGATGTAATCCAATCAAAAAAAAAAAAAAAAGGAAAAAAAAGCAGGAACTGATTTCTTATCTTTCTAAGATGCTGCATTTCCCCTCATCTCTGAGAACACACAGCCAGCATTATCAGTCATTTGATTACCCAGTAAAAGTGGATACAGAACAGCAGCGGTTTCAGCCTCCAGAGGCCTGACTTGCACATTGAAATCCAATTGAAGGCTGTACCTTATGTATTTGTTTAAGATTTGGAAATAATTAACTGAGGTAAAAGCTGTTATGGTTGCACAATGGGATTAAACTAGGCATGAAGGGTTTTTTTAGCTGAAGACGTTCGAGGCTTGAGAGCACCTTTTTTTTCCTGCCACTTTACTTTTATATGCAATTATATTTAAAAAGCATCTGTATACCAAAATGTTTCAATTCAGTGGACATATGGCCATTAGCTGTTTTTTTTTAAATACTGCATGTGTGTATCTGCACGCTAAATCTGCCTCTCGCGCCGAACTTCAGCTCGGGGCACCGTCAGGCTAACAGATGTTGGTCACAGAGGACAGCTGATCCTGTGAACTAAACGCAGTCGCAAACATGTGTTTCTCTGGCTTCCATATGAATTAAACACATGTAGCAACTATCACCCTGACCAATGATAACATCTTAAGCCTCTTAAGGACTATGAAATGGATAATGAACCCAATTCCAAGCTGATGGGCTTCAGCAGTTTTGTATCTTTTCTCTTTTTTCGATCCAGCAAATTGAACCTTTATAGCTGTAATAGCTTTGTTTTCCATGAGTGTTGATCTTGTGAGTGGGGGCAACTTGAGAGGAAGGATGTTTAAGCAAATCCATTGTCCTGCGTTTGACCTAGAAATGGCTGGAGCCTTTGATGGCGGTCTGTCCCGCTGCACTGCCTGGCAGACGTCTCTTAGTTGCAAGCGTTTTGCTGAAGTGTCCTGAACAACGCTCGCTGTAATTGCTAAAAAGGTAATTGCGCTGGCAGGTTACTCAGAGGCTTTAGCTCCCCTGAGCCGCACCCTGATCCCTGCATAAGGATGTGATTAACCGCCATCTCCTGTCATTAACTGTGAGGGCTTTTGGCAAGCGGGCTGCTCCAAGTGTGTAATTGTCATATTAGACCCATTGCTTGGTCAGATCAAGTATTGGAATCAAGTTGCGGGTCTGAAGTGGCTGCTGGCACGCCGTGAGTACGAGGCAGAATTGACCGAACTGTTCGCTCTTGTTCCTGCATTAATATGTGACAGCCGAGCCGCCGTGTAATGTTCAATTTGCCAGTTTGCTGACATAACTATGCTCTCCACTGTGAAGGAAAAGAATATTTTTCCCTCTGAATGGTCTATAGCTCAAGGGCCAAACATCTTTAGGTTGACTTCCAGTAGTGGTGCTACCTCATAAACTATAACATTAAAGCCACGGGAATGAATCATTTGCTCGTCGGTACGAGACAGTAAGTGCCCAAAGCAAGCAGCCAGGCACGGGTTCAGAACAAATAAAGCGAAACGCATGTTTACAGACCTGCAGAGAACCTGTCTTTGTTGTATATCACAGTGTAGCGTAGATTGCTGCGAAGAGCTCAATCCCTTAGTTTGAACTGGCAGCAGCAGGCCATTGATCTTCCTCGCCTTCTCAGTGCTGTGATGCCTCTGCAGACAGATGGAAGTGGAGTGGAGGCTGGGTTGGGTTGGGGTGGAGGGGCAAGGAGTCATTCGCTGGAGCCTGCTCAGAGATGCATATGCTCAGTGGCCTCTTGATGGTACTTCAGAGACGAGCTCAGTTTTGCTTAGATTGCTTAAGGATGGACTCATCGGGGCAGTTAGCATCACTTTGTAGCTGAGAAAACTGAGTGATGTAGGCAAAAACAAGCCTGTTTTTATGTTGTTTTTTTACAAGAGGGGTCAGGGAGAGGGGAAAGGGCAACACAGGAAACTGGATGAAACTGGATGATATATATATATATATATATATATATATATATATATATATATATATATATATATATATATATATATATATATATATATATATATATATATATATATATATATATATATATATATATATATATATAAAGCAACAACAAAAAGAAGCATTTTGTTTACTATGACAGATTTAACACCTCATGCAAATATTTCCCTGTGGGGTTTTAATAGGGCTCTAGTCAGATGTGCAGATGAATAGACAGTTTTGTTTCGTATCCCCATTGCCATTCTGAGGTTCTCCATTTAAAGGGATTTTGTGTGGAGCAGGGATAATGGAGCGTCAGTGGGGAACCCGGGAGAAGAGGAAGGATTTAGATGTGTTTGAATTGACTCAGACATTTTGTTAAGTGTCATTGTGCATGGCCCGTTTATCAGCCCCCCGACTCCTCCCTGCCTTTCATTCATAACCATTCTGCCGTCTCTCTCATGAGAGACTATGGCAAGGATTTGTGTTTGTGTGTCTGCATGTGTGTGTGGTTTTGGAAAGTGGATAAGGGCCCAGACCAAAACAAAGCCCCCACCCGCATACACCCAGCACCCCGGTCAGGTCCATATTGTGTGTACGGAGTTAATGATGACGACATTTACACATAAACCAAACACACACGTGTGCAGGCAAGCATGTCCAGCGGGGTTAGAGCAACAGAAGTGATAGTGGCCTTTGCCTCAGACCTGAGAGGCCTGGGTCAGCTGGAGGCAGACAATGCTATTGTGCAGATTGGAAAGATGAAGCAACACAGGGACAGAGGGAGAAGGAGGAAAAGGAGGAGGGTGGAGATGCAAATCTCTTCCAGCTGCAATGTTTCACTAAGCTTAACCCCAACAGGCCGGTTCAAGGGGAGTGTACGGTTTACAGATCCCTAACATCTGTATGTGCCATGCATCGAAAGAGAAAATGGTTACTAATGCAATCAAGGTCTCATTTGCATCCCATAGCGCATTCACGCTGAGCGCGAAACACGATGCTTCTTCACAGCCTCTGTCTGTAGTGTTTAGAATGCTCGGAGCACAGTGTAACAAATTATTACCCTCTCCTACACTCTTCTCTCTGTCTTCCTCCTTGTCTCTGTTTCATTATCTACCCCTTCATTTCACTACAGCTCACACACTGGAGGTTATAGGAAACACTGGGTTTAACTATTGCATTAACTGTTTAGGAAGGAAAGTCGTTTTTATACGTAGTCCCCCATTTTCAGAGACTCAAATCTAATTGGACATCACCAGTTGTTGTGTTTCATGCACTGAGACGCTCTGCAGGACTTTACTGGATCCACTTTCAGCTGCTGCTTGTTTGTGGGACTCTTTGTCTTCAGTTTTATATCTATAGCACTGAGGACTAGAGACTGGTGAGGCCACTCTGTGACCTTATTTTCCTCCTTCTTTAGCCACTTCTTTCTTTCCTTGGTGGTATGTTTTGGGTCATTTTCATGTTAAAGAGGCATCTGAGACCCATCTTCATTGTCATCGTCTTTGGTAATGGTGGTGAAGAGGACAGGCATGCTTTATACACATTACAAGCTCAGATCTGTAATTGATCAGATACTTATTTTACTCAGTGACATGCAAATCAATTTATAGCTTTTATGTAATTTTTCTTGTTTTTGGTTGATGTTCTGACTCTTTCCATTAAAATGAAACTATCATAAAAATTCGAGACTGTTTATTTCTTTGAAAATGAGTAAATTTCAGCAGGTAATTTTTCCTCCATTGTATTGGAGAAAAACATCAAATGAATTTTATTTATGTAACACATGCAACTAGATATTTTAAACAAAGACGATCAGGAAACACTTTAAAAAGCAACAAATTGGGGGGGAAAAGCATTCATAAAATGCTTTTGAAAAGAGGTTTTGAGGTGAGTTTTAAAAGACATTTTTCTGTCTGGACTCCCGGGAGGAGGCAGTTATATAATCCAGGAGCTTAGACCACAAAGCTGTGAGTCAGTGGCTAATCATGGAACCAAATTATGTAAGAAGGCATTAAGAGAAAGGGGAATTACGCTGATTTTACACATTATTTTACACACTACTTCATATGTGGGGAGGAAAAATTTAGTATTTTGGTGAATGCCTCAAATTGTGCTACTTAAGTCAGCATTAGCTAAAAAGTCTGAGGGCGTGCAGTTACTTTACCAGACCTCTGTAGACAACTCTTCATCTCTGCTTGAGGCTCCAGGCGACATTGGCTTACATTAACACGATACCTGTAAATCTGACCTGTCTTGGTTTGAATGCATTGTGGGTAATGTAGGAGGCAGCTTTTGACAAGAAAGAAGAATGTCTATAATAAAAAGAGACAATAACCCTTTTTCTGCATTGATCGCAGTAGTTTAAAACATTTCTGGTGTCCTGAAAGGGTAAAAGTAATTAAAATAGCCCGAAGATTTCATTACTTATTAGTTAGTAAACCTCGAAGCTATCGTAAAACTTCAAAGGTCTGATTTGATTTAACTGCAGGAAATGATCATCTTCAGAAGGAACGTTTTAAATGCATTTGCTAAAAAAAAAAAAGGAAAAAAGGAAACCCTTCCTCGGAAAAAACACGTCATTGGTTGAATTCCAAATAAACACAAAATGCACATGTAGAAGCAACGAGCCGGTTAACTCATAGCTCGAGTATCTAACATCCGCTCTACGTCTCTGTTAACATTGTCAACAATGGCCACGCTATTGTTATCTTAGGACGCTGAGGCTATCGAGGACACGGCGAACATCCTCTAAGTGTTTATAGTTGCTGGAGTGAGGAGAGATAAATGAGTGGACCTGGATTTCTGCGTGACTCACTCGGGGAAGATGAGCATTTATGAATAGCAGCTCGGCCGAACAGCGCGGGCCGCTTCCCTCCTGGGTCGCTCAATAGCGCTGGTCAGCCGCCGTGAGCTCCAGGAAACAGATGTGGTCTGATAATGGAAGAGGATGTGATAATATGCATGTGGGTTGTGTGTGTGTGTGTGTGTGTGTGTGCGTGCGCATGCGTGTGTGTGTTTTCCTATTGTAAATGCCGTGCATTGTTCTCACACTTCCAGCTGCTTCCCTGTTCCTTTCGACCTCTGGGACAATTTGCTCAGGGCAACACGAGCAGCCGGCTGCTCTCAGAGAGACCAGAGGCCACTACGACCGACGTTTCTCCCCCCCACACACACCTTTCATACTGGATAACAGAGAGGTAAATCACTGTTGTTTATTCCATCATCTCAGGTTTCTCTCTCTCTCTCCCAGGAGCCACGATCAATGTTAACCCGAACTGCGCTGGGTCGCGCCAAGCTAGGCCGCTCAGCAGCTTCTGAAGTAGGCAAATGGGAGGGTTGTGAGTGAGCCCGCTGCAATGTGGCGCTTTGTTATGAGCAGAAATGGAAAAGTAAAGTAAATCGCAGCTGTTTATCTGCATCTCTCAGACAATGTTTGCATGGAAAGAGATATGCCTTTGTGTGTGTGTGTTGGCACCAGCGTTCACACTTGTCCGCCTGTGATTATTTGCAAGTGCAAACTCAAGACAGGATGAGTCACTGCTGGAGCTATTACACACTGCTGGAGCTATTATAAGGGCCAGAGAAGAAACAGACAGTACGGTACAGAACACGTGGGCCCACACCCACATCAGCACATGTCTGAACTTTCATATTAAGATATTCTGTTGACACACCGCTGCAATTATAATAGCCAGGTTTCATTTATTGCTGATGATGCCGATCACTCCCACGAGACTCCCACGTGGCTGTTTTTTCTCTGCAACGCGGAGAGAAATTATACTCCCAGCACACAGCATTAGCAGTGCAGTACATCATTTTTATTCCACGCTGGATGCATGATCTCAACCTTTATCAGGCTTATAAAAAGGTGACCTTTATATAAAATAAGCACAGACCCTCCCTTACATGAAGCTAATTCCAGGCAACATGACGCAGGTGTTAGCATGGAATATCAATGCTGCTATCTTCCCTCTTTTTTCTTTTTTACAGGTTGCAACTTTGCCTCTGAGCGGGGAAACTTTCCCCTTGGTGATATGGACTCGGTGAAAGATATTCCTGTGTAAAATTCATGAATTCATAACTTTTGAGGGTATATTTCACTACTGATCTATTGGGCCGTGATAAGAATTCAAAGGTGAATGGAGCTGGAGGACATCTTCAAAGCGGTCGAGGACATCACAGGAAAGCCAATGAGGCATGTTGCCCTCCTCCGACATCCTCGGAA
The DNA here is from genome assembly GCF_013358895.1 of Oreochromis aureus. Lineage (NCBI taxonomy): Eukaryota > Metazoa > Chordata > Actinopteri > Cichliformes > Cichlidae > Oreochromis > Oreochromis aureus. Next base: position 8,680,847 of record NC_052950.1, read on the forward strand.
TACATTCTATGTGCCTCTCTGCAATGCGATGCACTGTCAGAGAAAATCAGATGCCATCGCGGCCCGCTGCCATTAATTTGATTTACACTGGGTTTCAGTCAAAAGAAAAGGTGGCGTCGGCAAGTTTTAGCAAATACGTATGAAGAAGACGAACGTCGATAGCCGTGCTCGCACTGAAGGACACAGTTAATCACAAAAAGGCTGCATTTAGCAACGTTAAGGACTAGCAGCCACATGGGCTCAGTAGTTTCCCCTCTTCCCAGCTTCACTATCAAAGCTAACCTCCTTTAGCATCTGTCAGTCCAAGTGGATAACCTCTGATTGCCTCCTTGTCCTCTTGTATCTACCAAAGGTGTTGGCTCTGCTGGAGTTGACAGTGGTCAGCTTCTGGAGGGGATCAAGGCCTTTAAACCTTAAAGCAGGACCACTCCCCTGTGTGTCCCCTCTTAGCCCCCCTTAAAGTAAACCACAGAGGGGTCTGGTTTGATTTAGGCCCATAGGGATCTGATACAGCTCTCTTCTGCTCCGCTGGAGGGACAGAAGCAGACAGATAGAGAGCAGGGAGAGGAGGTAGTCAACATTTATCACCTATTGGTCCATCACTGCAGGCCAGGTCAAAATGTTTGACCTCAAACACTTAACATGGAATAGAGAGTAAAAAAAAAACCATAAGTGCATTTGTGAAAGTATCTGCTGATTGCAATATGAGTGGCAAGTTCCTGCTTTTTTTATTAAAGAGCAGAGAATGTGCTTCTTTTCCGATCAGCTTAATCGGAGGATTGTTGCAAATTGCTTTGTAAGCTGGATTCTCATCACAGCGTCGCCCGTTGTCAGACTGGCCAAATTCGTAGTTTGTGGTGTGATCAAGGCCGGTCATCTATGCCTCATTGAATTTTATGGCTCAGACCTTCAGATACACTCAACACAGCAATGGGGAAAATATGTTTTACCATTGGAAAAGGCTCTTCCGTGAAGAGAAGCTCCCTGAGAGACATGCAGAGTAAGGTTATGGAACAAAAGCTTCCCTTGCTCGAACGTTATTGTGGTTCATGTCATGTCTGCTTGGAAAGCACACTGTCTACTTTGGCAATCACGGTGGACGGTCCCAGTGTGTTATTCTGGACAGAAATATGTTGAAAACATACTCGACATTTCCCTGAAACTGGGACATTTCGGCTTACGAGTCGACGTATTTCAAAATGTGACATTTGTGGCCTCCTTTAAGTTAACCCTCGAAAATAAAACGCTACACGGAGCCAAGGTTTTGCGGTGAGGTGGGAAAGGTGAAGGGTCGCAGGGAAAGGCCAGGTGAGCCCTGTCTCCGGGCCAACTATCTGTCATCAGGCAGAGGGGACGAGCGCCACGGCTCGGTGTGCTCAGTCCACCATGCACACAAATCAAGTCTGTCCACCCGTTTCAAGCGTGCATGCATGCATGGAAACACAAATACATCCTCAACATATAACAGAGGATCTATAATTGCATCTCAGCTTTAGAGCAGGGGGAAAAAATAACTTGAGGCCTGAGCTCGCTGATAATGCTGCGAAGTCACAGGATATTTAAACAAATTGACTTACGTCTGGTTGAGCACGTTTGTCTATAAATCTGGCTCTGTTTTCAGAAGCGTCGGGCTCACTGTTCATTTCCCAACTCCTTTGAGAGACATAACCCCCGGAGCTTTATGTATTGAAAGAATGTGCTGAATGCGTCTCTCTTTCTTGCAGCTCAGGGATGCTAAAACGTCCCACCTGCAAAACCCAAATAAAAAAAAGCAAGCAAAAAGCTGTAAAATTGATTAATCCGGTCAATGACACTCAATATGCTGTTTCTTGTACTCACGACCACTCGGGGGGCTAATGTCTTGCCCTTTATTGGTAATTACTCGCAGCCCACATCCTCAAACATTACACATATGTGGAATGATATCTTCATATTTACTGTCTGCCTTTTCATCGCTGACAATAAGCCAAGGGAGGAGGGGGGGGCAGATGAGCGCAGAATGTGTGATGTGCTCAATGAGACAAGCAGAGAGAGCATTAATTATTCAACGCTCAAATCACAAAAATAAAGATGGCAAAACCAAATTGTTTTGAAAATTTCCTGAGGAAAAAGGAATGTTGGCAAGCCTCCCAAAATGCTGTTTGAAAATGCTCTTTGAAGGTAATGAGGCATGCTCGTGGCACACAGAAGCAGGGAGCAGTGCCACAGCAAAGCAGCTCGTTCTCATCTGGGGCTCTTTTTTGCTTACATATCACTTTAGTAAGGCACGTGTAGTACATTTCTAATGAAGTGCAGGATCACGCCCCACCCACGCTAAGGGCATATGTGTGTAGAGGAGTTAAAGAAAGTAACAATTCAAACTGATTGAAATTAACATTTATCCACCAGGATAAAACTGATATCAGTCTTAGCCCTATTAAAAAGTACACCACTCTATCCACTGCAATGAGCATTGGTGTTGTATTAAACTTATACTGGCCTTTTTTATGAGTAATGAGATATGAGAGACTCTCCTCTCGGGTAGTTAATAATACATGTGAGGTATGAGAGAAAATAATTTTTTTATTGTTTCTCCAAAAACCTTTCACATTGTGACGATGAAGAATGTAAAGCGCGTGGCTATTAGCCCGGTTTGGGGTAGTAAAAGATAATATGGGCATCATGAAGAATTTATGTGAAAAAAAAAGTTTCAAAGTTCAACAATAATTTTTATTTATGTAAATGGATAGGTTTGGGAACTATGAATTTCCATCAGAACTTACCCCGAGCAAAATAGTGAAACCATAATTGATGTAGCAAAGTTTTTGAAAGAAAAAAGAAAAAGGGTTTTATTCACACACTCGTAAAAAGGTTTAATAAGGAATCCCAAGGTTTTCGTCTTGCAAACCGAACCTTCCTCCTCATAAAGGTAAAGTATTAAATTTGTAGAGAAAACAGATCTTTGTGGCTGTCCGCTTTCAACCTGTATTCTTTTTCATGGCCAGCATTGGTCAACTGTTGTGGTCGCTAAAAAGCAAAAAACTAAACTTTGTTTAGACATGTCAGACATAAGTTGTGAGCCAATGAGTTTGCAGTTTCACACCGAGATCCACCCTTCGTTTGGTTAAAGCACCAGTATGACAAATGCCCTGCACATGTGACTTCATGATCAAATGGATGAACACAGGGGCTACATCCACTGTTCATACCCACTTTGGTTTGACTGTACAATACTGTACAATATAAAGCGCCTTGAGGCGACTTTTGTTGTGATTTGGCGCTATATAAATAAAATTGAATTGAACTGAATTGAATTGAACTTCAACACATTCTCACTCCCAAAGCGTAACATTTTACGCTAGGTGACAAATCATCGGTATATTACGCGTCCCGCCACCCAACACGTCCCTATTGCGAGTTCGGAAAAATTAGGAAACATGAGAACCATTTGGAATTAATCTACACATGTATGTTTATTTTACTTTAATCGCTTTGGAAAACACTATCTAACACGATTAAGGTAGTGGTTACGATTAGGGATAAGGTTCGGGGTAGGGCTGGAATACACGCCTGGAACGTGTGTTACCGCGGGAGCGTCATTCTATTCGATTTCATCCACAATCCGGCACCTCGAACGCCTCGGGATGTGACAAATCGTCAGTATATTACGCATCGTGAGTGAGAACTAAGTTTAAGTTACAATGACTTGAAAAAACATGTTATGCATAATTTATTGACATTACGGTTCATTTATTTTTCAGTGAAAAACCTTCTCGGACCTATGACCAATATTCTTTTACATATTCAGTCGATCTTTCAGAGGTCGTGCAACAATCTCAGTCTCTGGGCAAACACTTTCAATCAAAAGGTGATTGCACAGGTTGCCTGGTGGGAGGCGAATTGTCTCCAAACGATCTCAGACAGCTCTGCAAACGTATGCAAATAAATGCAAATCCTAATTCACAAATGCAGACAGATTGCCAACAAGTTTTAAGCAATCTGAGTCAGTCTGCCTGCGAAGTACAACTCGCCTGCAACAGGGGACTGAACTCAGCTGACTGTCATCTGGTTAAATTCTTTATTTAAAACAAGGTTGCTAGGGCCATGTGACATTTTGCAGTTAAATCACAGCTCTGCAGCAACTACATGACTATTTGTGAAGGAAGGTTTGGATTTCTCTGTGACATTTCAGCTGGAATCTGAATGTTAGTAGTTGTAGTAGTAGAAGTTCTGTTAATGTAGTTGGCAACAGATTTGCAATTTTATCACCATCTTAATGCACCAAAGGCTAAAACGTGACAGTGAGTGATCGCAGAGCTGGATGCTGTCTTTCAAGTGGACATTTGAAAAGTTCAATGCACATGGTCATGATAATTTTGGTCGGCTCCAACCGTTTTTTCCCCTAGTGGCATCTGACCTTTGAAGCCCTAAGAACAAAAGTGGGCTAGGCTGGCTTTAAACCAATTTCACCAATTGCTTTAGCATTTAAATCATCTGTTTATTCATTTTACATTTGATAAATGCTGAAAATCCTGAAGGAACATAAATGAGCATGGTTAGCACACTTAAACATGTCACAAAACACAAGTATATGGCACAAGAAAACGGGGCAATACGAAAAAGAAGCTATGTGCCTCTTTTTCCTCACTAGTGAGAAGGTGTTATGTGAGAAGCTATATATATATTTATATAAGTTACCAGCTAGAAGCACTTGTTTAAAGAGAGTATTGTAGGTGAAAGTGTTTTTTTAATGCACAATACACGCTGAAACTTGCCCATCAAATCTGTTCTGTGAGAAACAGATGAAGAGGAGGAAACCAAATCCAGCTAATCTGCAATGCATTAGCAAGCACACTAACAGTATGTTACAGCCCATTAGTGGTTAACAATGATAGCTGATTTTCAGATGGCACAGATAGCCATTACTGTAATTCGCTCCAGCCTGCGTCAACTCCCCAATGACAACCGTTGCTTCCGGCCCTGACATTAGATCAATAATGCAAAACCTCCTTAAAGTTCTGCCTCGTGGTTTCATTTAAAAGAGCCTCCTCGCAAACTAATGATGCAGGTTAATTGGCTTGTCATCGTTTGAGTTTCCTGGGAAAAGGAACAGTAGCTGTTTAAAAAAAGGGATGCTCCTGGGAAGTGCCATGCTCCCTCTGTGTAATGCCGCTGCAGTCTTATTGATGGCTTTTCCATGTCTTGACTGACCACCAAATTGCTTCAGTTGTGTGTATTTTGCTTTTCACAGTGTCAAAGCAGTTTAAAAAAACTGTTTGCCTAGGAAAAAGCAAGAAAAGTTGCTCAGATGAAGGACTTTGCAAAAACGAGGGTCATAACATGCTTTTCACGCTGTATGAATCCAAGAATGAATGAATGCAGAAATAATACATGACTGAAAACTCAAAAGGCAGATATTATGTCCATGGATATCTACATAAGCTGTAAAGCTGTCCTTGAGAAAGACACTTAACTCCTGTCTATTCATTCCGCACAAGTGGCTCAGGGGACTTCAGACATGTACACAGACACCTGCATGCATTCAGCTGGACAAACATATGGTCCATTATGTACGCTCTGTCCATACCGTTGTCCTGTCTGGTTTCCTCCACACAGATCACCCAAGGGGTTAAGCCACCACCTCCATCGATTGCCACCGCTTATTAATCAGACTCTGGGTGGACACTACCAAGCCTCCCATTTGTTAGTGGCTCTCCAACAGGATGCCATTAGAGTGTCACAGTCTCACATTATCCTGAATAAGTCATGAGCAGGCCGGTAAAGCTGCAACTTCCTCCCACATCAGGATAAACGACTTTCAGGCAGGCACATTTCGTTAATATGCATGCAAAGAGGACAAGTGAGGGGGAGCGAGGCAGGCGGGCAGACAGACAGAGGTAGAAAGAAAGGCAGATAGATGAGCATTAGGGACTGGGAACAAGCTAAAGTCTCCATAGAGAGAAGGACATTCAAGATCAATTGCTGAGAGAAGATGCAGACTAAGTGCTTTCGTTACGGTGAGGGAGGCAGAATTAAGACTACTTGGCCAGGCCTTGAATTTGGTAGATACACAGCAATATTACTGATAGTGCTGTTAAGGGCAAAGTTTATTTATTTATTTACTTTTGATGTATAGTGAGAACCGGGCAGTGAACTCCAAAATGGTAGCCATACAGCTGGATGAAAATTTCCTGCGGGTACTATTAAGCTGTGGTGCCAAATGCACAAGGGCTTTAAAGCTGCAGTTATGCTCCTTCTTAGACGATCGGCTTCAGAAATCATCTTCCTCCGCGCTTTTCTGCCAAATAACATGCGTCTTAGTTTCTCTCTGCCATCCTGACAAATACATTCTCACTTGGGCAAAGACTTAATGTCAGACGTCTCACAAATAAACTCTTATCTGGGTTTGAGGAAAGTTTTACAGATACGCAGCCTCCGCGGCTTAACTTTGGGAGGTCTGGTCTCTTTTATAACCGTGGTCTGTGCTTGAAACGCTTCTTTGGTCGTGTGTGATTTCTGTCATTGTAATAGCTTGAGTGAGCACACATAGCTTTACTCAAACCCCAGTTGGATCAGCCCAGTCAGCAACCTATAAGGACCTACTGGGGAACAAGGTCTCGGCTATAGCTGTCCGTTAGGTGACAAGAGATAGATGAAATATCCAGTCACATAACAGCTCGTATGTCGTGTTTTTTAAAAAGAGACTGCGTGTGAGTGCTTCTCACTTTCTGATTTTTCTTACAAAGTAATAATCATCCAACAACACGCTACTAGGTTTCAAGATTCTGAGGCTGCCAATCAGTTTTCCTCTACAGCGCTCTCTAGATTCAATAGTTTATTGATCTGATTAGTTTAAATCAAATAGAGTTAGATGGTTGTGGAAAAAAATGGTTAATTCATTTTGAAAGCACTGACCCTTTTGGCAAACGGTGAACAAGGACCATTTCCCCGATGGTTTAGTTCAGCACTTCAGGTGAGGGGGGTAAACTAGCGGAGCGGAGAAGGTTAGAATTGCATCTTGTGGGCTTTATTATTTAAAAAATAAGCAAACCTCTTTTTCTCTTTTTTAAACTATCGATCAGAAATGACATATCAAAAGGGGCCCACTCTTTCTAATTTAGTTCAATAATCACATGCCTAAATCAAGTTTTTAATCACCTAAAATCTGCGTAGCCACTGTAGATACAGATTTTCCAAAGTGTTATTTAGTGTACTAGCTTTTAATTGGCTACTTATTTTACTGCATCGTTGACTTGTGTGAAGAACTGCAGATTCGTTAGTCACGTTTGCAAAGTGCTGTGAGATCGACCCTTGATGAAGTTCTGTATAAACACACCAGACTTGCAGTAAACGCTAGAGAAACAGAGCGTACCAGCAACAACTATTATTATACATTTATCAACTTGCCCATGGAATGTTGTTTAGTGCCAGAAGTTTATTTTGAAAGCTGAAGATAAAAGTCATCACTATGTCTGAACATAAATTCTGTAAAGATGAATTCCTCTAACTTTGTAGCTTCACATCTCCCAGGAACAGACTTGAAGGGTTATCAGTTAAAACAAGCAAATCAACCAGACTAGACATAATCATTAAGTAAATAAAGACCGTCCAATTCTGCAACATTTAATGATTACAGTATGTCAGACACCAGTAAATGTCCTTAAACATACCACATATAGAAAAACAGCATCTGTCATGCAGCACCACTGGAATGCAGACTGACTGCGGTTTATTTGGTTGTGCTTATTATCAGATATTTAGTGATAATAGTGCCTCATGGACGACGAGCCTGTCCCCCGCAGGGCCGGGAGCAGTCTCAAACCGGAGCTCCTCTGGAGATAGCAGAAGGGGAGATTTGCAGTGTGAAAATATCACTGTGGCATTTACAGTTTGGATTTGTCAGCGGTGTTGGGAAGGTGCCGTTATAACTAACTTCATTGTTGAGGCAGCCTGGCAAGATTTTTGTTTAGAGCCCCGTGGCTCCCGGAGACATTAGTGAGAAGTTTCTTGTGATTTTTCAGATGTTTCCCATCCTGCTTCTTTGTCACTAAGGAGGACATAATGCTTTTAAGGAAATTGGGGGCACGTGTCTCGGTGTCAGCTGTGACCAGATCTGGGTTTTTGACTCTCATTTGAATTCGTCCTAATTAAACAACATCCAGCTAAAGACTAAAGTGGAGCCTAATGAATTTGTGCTGACTCAAAACACCAGCAGGCAAAGCGAGTGAATCATCAGAAACTGAATTTGTTTGGGGTTAAAAAGAAGCACATATTAGTGTTTAAGTCAGCAAAGTGTTCGATTTAATGTTTTTCGTCCATTTCAAGGCACCGACGACACCTGGGGTCGGCGGACGAAGAAACACGGCTGCCACGTGAACCGAGAGAAGCTTTAAGCTCTTTATTAAGGCCCGTTGTTTTAATCAATTCAAAGATGGGAGGGGAGATCTCGCTCTGTTCATCCCACTAACACAACAAGTGAAAAATGCTTATTAGAGTTACTCAGCAAGAGATAATGCGCAAACAAGGACATTGGAGATGTTTATAATGGCGCTTCAGTGCCGGGGTCAGCGTCCGCCTCAAATCAATCAAAGGAGTTTGAATCGAGGGAGCACTTTACAAAAGGCGCACACCATCATTTATCTTATCATCTGATGGCGTGCAAAGGTTTTTTTTGTAAACAAATTGGAATGCAAATTGCATTTGGTTTTTTTCCCTTTTTTTTTCCCTCGAAGCTTTTCAGGCTGATTTAAAGCATTGTGTGCATCCTGCAATCACTCACACATACGCATGGCTCTGCACACACACACACACACATATAGAGGATAATGTTTTCTGGCATGACAGAGCTGGACAAACCTCAGATGAATGGTCTCCCTCCCTGCCGGGCCTGATTTTCTCCCGGTTGTCGCGCTGCTTGTGTGCGCAAATCAATCAGGCCCCTTGTTCTAATCAGTCCCACTTATATCTCCCTGCAAATAAATGACACTGCTGAGAAGGGGAAATCAATAGGGGATAAGGTGAAAGTCTCCCTGCTTCCTGCCCACAGGGCACAGGGCTGGGACAGAGGCCAGAGAGGGAGTGGAGAACCAAGACGCAAGGAAGATGAAACTAAGCAGGTTTGTTCTTTTGTCTTCCACGTTGAGTGATTTCACTCTCAAATGTCAGTCAATAACCACAGGATTAGTACAAGATGAAGAAATTGAATTAGAGTGTGTGTAGGCCTATATGAGTGTGTTGTGTATGTATAAGGAACAAGTAGGTGTAACTGCAGCACACTGACATATTCTGTCCTTATTGTTTCTTTATCGTTTTTTTGCCTGTAATACAAGCAAATAAAAGGCGACTGAGTTCATAGTTAATATTTGCGAAAAATCCCATTAAAATGACAAAACCAGGTCCAACTCTTTATGTTTTTAATGACTAGCTTATGCTGGGCTTACACTGTGCCGATTTTTGAGTCATGCGACAGTTTTGGTGATCGGCCCGAGTTTGGCCTTCATCGTGCGTCGTGCATCGTGTAGTATACGTGGGGTAACGAGAAGCGATTAACACCTCACGACCAGCTCCCGATCATCAATCGTCGTGAGGGTGTCACCGCAGCCGCTCACACTGCGCACGCGCAAACACATACATGTCGGTGAAAAAGACGGAGTAGCGCGGTAGTGCAGCGTGTGATCTGGACACAAGCGATGGAGGCACTTGTAGAACTTTGGAAAGCTCATCTGAGTCTTTTCGATGTGGCATCACGAAATTATCACGACCACAACAACCGTGAAAATAGTTGGATCTACACCACTGCTCTATCACAGCTGCCTGATCAATGTTTTTCATTAGCAATTTAGCAAAGTTGATGGTGGTGGCGTGAGTCTGTGTGAGTGAAAGACAGAGAGGGAGAGCGAGCGACAGATTTTCTGTTATAACCTTCATTTTTATGGACGCACAGTTTGAGCCACATGTGGCTAATATAGCCAGTAAGCTAGCAAACCTGAGTGCGTTGATACACTTGGTGTAGCTAATATTACTCAAGGGATTAAAGTGAAATGAAATTTATTAATAGTGTTATTATAGATTAATGAACCAGCTGAAGCTGTGCACAACAACTGATTTGTTGCTGGCTAGTTTGGGTAAGACTGTTATGGTTTCCATTGATTTCCATTCATTTTTAGTCATTCCTAGTTTTATTTTCTTTCCCTGATTTCTGTGTTCCCCTGTCTTGGTCATTATATAGTCTATCAGTTTAGACCACCAATCTAAACTGACTAACCACCAATCATCCCTCTGAGTGTTACAATCCTGTCCTTCCTGTTGCGAGTCTTACCCCTATTACTTGCTCCTCTTTTTGTGGTTTTCTATTTTGATTTTTCTTTTCTGTTTTTTTAAACAGTAAAGCTTCCTTTTCCTTGTTCAAACCTATATGTCATGCACTTGAGTGCATGAAAAGAAGCAAAAAGAGCTTTTATTTAGCACTATTTTTTAATTCGTAGATCAATGCATGATTTTTGATGGACATATCCAGAATTGACGCAAATATAAAAATAAAAAAAATAAAAACCACTGCCATGTCCATGTGATGTGTCACAAAAGGATGACTCATTAATGTTTTTTTTAGTGATCTGTTTTTGGACAACGTCTGAGATCCACAGAAGCCTTTGGCTGTACAAACAATGGTGCTCTTTATGGCATTTGCTGACAAGAGAGAAAAAAAAAAGAAAAATGCAGAAGCTTGCTAGACTGATCTTCCATTCCCTCCATAAAAGTTGACAAATTTATAAAATTTAGAGTGAAAAAAACCAAAGTTCACTAAAGTGCACGTTAACTGCCCTTTCTGAACTGAACTCCTTCAAAACAATGAAACACGATGCATCTGCTTCCCCTTTTTTGCAAATGTGCCATAAAAATGGTTTGCCATATCATTTAGTCTGACAGCAAATTGATGTTGCTCTGTGTTGCTGACTTTTTTCCAGTGTGAGTCACCATGTTTACAGGAGTTCTTTATTATTATGATTTCTTATTTTTTTAAGGAATATGGCAGCAGTTTTTAAACATGTTAACGCTCCAGCTTTACGGACAGACTTTATATAGTTAAGCAGCTGGGCTTGCTTTGATGATAGAGTTCAGACTAAATTACAAGGCTTTCGTTTGAAGTCTAGAGATTTGTGGAGATTTGTATGAAAAATAGAAAACTAAGCACAACAAGTAAGGAAATGTATGTATGTCAGCATTTTCCTACTGACTCTTGTTTTTGTTTTGATGGCCATCAAGCGCCTGACTAGCAGCATGGATCGTGCTATAGTGGTCAGTTGGTGTCTGCACCAAACATGCCACGTTTGACTGATCCCATAGAGCAAATCAGGCTGATAGTCCACAAAACCAAGTTTCAGCAGGAGTGAGCCCTGATGGTACCATGTCCAAACTCAAGTTATAGAGAACAGGGGATGTCAGGTGAAGTGGGCGTCCCAGGAAGACAACACCACAAGTTTCCTCACCCTGTCAGCGCTTAGGTACCGTAGGCAGTCTTGTACAGATTTGCACTCAGTGTTTGCAGGACGATATCACGGGAAGACTGCCCTTCTCCATCAGGCCTATTTGCACTGGTGTCACCAACATGTGCAATAGAACCTGAACATGTGGAGGAACGCTATGTTCAGAGATGAGTTGAGATTCTGCCAACCACAGCTGGATCATAGCTAGATCGAGTGTGGAGAAGAAGCGGAGAACGCTATGCTGTTTGCAGCACCGACAGGGTAAGGGCTTTGTGATGATGTGTGGCAGAATCTCCTTCAATGGAAAATGAAGCTTGTCACCAATGGAGATGATGGATACTACCTTCGAATAGCAGTGTATGAGCAAGCCGGTGACCAGCATGAGCATCATCCAATCAAATACACAATGCCAAACAAGAGTCAATAGCAGAATAAGGTGTTTGGCATTAGCAGAGAAGATCTGGCAAGTGTTTCATGGGCACAACCCACACACTTAACTCTGCTGCTCATCCCACAAATGCATTTTTGTTACATATTGGCACAATTAAAGGAAAACTAAACAGGATAGGAGTTATTGCCAAGAAGCATTGTTACAAAAAAGAAACAAATTTCCTTAGTTTTTGAGCTAAGTTTAGAATGAATCCAAACTGAAGGCTTCATATCCCCTTTCCCAAATTAAAACCAACACATCTACACTCACACAAGAGTAAATGACACTTTGATCCAAGATGAAAACAGCTGAAACCTGTAAAACGTCCTGCTATCCTTTCCAGATGTTTTGCATCATAAAAATTAAAAGTAAATGTAAGCCAAGGTGACTTGTTACAATGGCTATCCTGTGGACCCCTTTTAATATCCCTGTGTGGCCAACCTTTAGTTTTAGAGATGACCGGGCTGCATGCTGAGAGCTCCAGCCACCTGCTGGGTTGAACTTGCCCAAAGCAGCTCACCAGTCGTTCTCCCAGCTCTCCCCCTGCCTTCTGTGAGCAGAGAACAAAGCACACCATGAGTCAGAATGGGATCGAGCCCAGTCCAAGCACCGGGGCCTGGGTTTGGTTAAAAATGCTGGTGGTAAGCCATAAAAGGGCTGGGATAAAACTGCGAGCAAAGAGGAGCCGTCTCCCCTCCTATTCATGATTCATGAATGACTAATCTTTAATGTGAGTCTCCTCAAACAGTTTATTTTATTATTCACTCAGTCAGTATGCAGCAGCTGGACTTTTCAGGCACCACACCCACGATGAACTCGACAGAAGAGGAGGAGGGCCGTGCAGTGTTTGCGTGGTTTGTTGTGGTTCGAAATGTTTGCTCTGCGCTAATTTTTCATCTGCTGCTTTAGGCCTGGGTGGAAGGCTGAGAAAAAGCGTACCAGCGAGCAAAAAATTGATTTTCAAGAGTCTCCTTGTTTTTCTTTTTTCTTTGATGATTCACTTTCTCTGCAGATGTAATTAGAAATGCACATTTGAGATTTTCTCCCAAATAACTTTATGCAAAATTATCCTCTGGTGATCTCAGCTGAAAGTGACTTTTATTGAATTCGTGCCATAAATTCATCCTCTTCTCATTATAGTTTAATAAAATTCAGCAAACAATCTCAAACTCTTTTTTGAAAGAGAGAGATTTTTTTGTAGCAGACATCTCACACCTTTAAAATAAATATATAAATGTCACAGTAGTGGTCAAATAAAAAAAATAATAACCATATAAATCGTCTGATAGTCAAACTGGATCAGACATCTTCATCTGTATTGTGCAATAACACTAACAGTTTCTTGTGGTGTTTAACCAACCACTGCTATGTGCTGAATTGCTTTCTAAGATTAAATTTGGCTCGAGTTACTCATTACAAGCATTAAAAGCAAATCATAGCAGTTTACTCTAGACTTTCATCATGCCTGCGTTTGTGTTTTATGTTGAAAATGAGTCCACTGGTCTGTTTTGCTTTGGGCTTAATGCATTGCTGTTATTAAAGTTACTAAAACTCGAATTTCTGAACAATGTCCAAGAATGTTTTGGCATTTTTCGCTTTTATTGACAGCTGCCGTCAAGCTCCCTGAACTCCACAGGTTTGTGCAAAACCTGATAACCCTCCGTAACCCCTGCGTGATCTGGCAATGTTTCAAAGAGCTTCTTCTGATGTCAGGAATGCTCGGCTTTGGTCAGGCTTTCAGTGCCCCCCATAAATTTTCAGTGGGGTTGAGGTCAGCTGACTGTGGAGGAAAGTCCATGACAGTCAGCACTCCTGGCTCCTCTTTGGTCTCTGAGTAGTTGTTGCAAAGCTTTGAGGTGTATTTGGGGTCATTATGCTTGCTGCGGTAAGAATTGTTTTCCACAAAGCTGCAGAGGGTGGGGCAGGTCTCTGTAGAGTGGACTTCTGCTTTTGTCAGCTCTGTGTTTCTCTGTATGTGTGATGCTCCACAGTCTGCTCTGCTATTCATGTCCTTCCACCCTTCTGTTACTGCCTCTAACCTCAGGCTTGGAGTCATTAGTAAATGGTAGTATCTTCCAACACGGCACCCCACCTCACCACAAGCCTTTCACCTGGTTTTCAGCCCTAAAGTGGTTTAGAGAAACCACTCACTCACCAATCACTACTAGAAACCTTTGTTTTTTTTGATGGACCTTTGCTTCTTGGTCTCTTGGGCTTTAATACATTTGTATGTATGAAGAACTTATTCTCCAGTGAGCCAGGTTCATTGTATTGGTCTCCTGCTGATGTTTGTACATTTCTTTTGTGCTTTGGCTACACCTTAAAATCTTTTAAAGGTCTCTGTGTGTTACCCCCTTCACAAAACGTCAGTCTTGCCATTATTCGATGGTAAGAAACCCTGTCTGTGCTCACAAAAACAATCTGATTTCTGACATGTTCACTTGAGGCCGATGTCATTTTTCCCACCGAGCTTCTTATCAAACAGTGTTCTCCGGGAAACGTGAGGCAGAGCTGTATTTTTAACGGCAAAACAATAGCAGCAAGTCGATTTACGTCAAGAAACCCCCGATGAGTCATTCAAAAGAAAATTAAAGTGTCGCTAAACGGCTACTTCAATGGAAACCTCATGTTTGTTTGTTTTTTACAAAGAATTAACATGATGTGTGCCAGTAAGATCGCTCTATTTGACTGCTTACCCGAAGGACATTTGTATTTCATACAGGACAGCTGATGTTTTAAAATGCACAACTGAATAAGATTGTTTTTAATGCACTCACATAAATATGGTTAGCTCATTAATGGAAAGAGTGGCATTGTGACTAGTAGCGCTGGTGACAGAGTAACTGAGAAATAATATATCCAAATTTGAGATACTTTCTCTATTACTCATGTACACATAAATGTGTTTGCACTGACTAGAGCACACAGTAAATAGATAGGTATCTGTCTCGGTTTTTAATGGACTGAATGGACGATGGGTTAATCCAGTGAAAGGTTGTTATGTCTACACTCTTTTAACACTGACATCAAAAGTTTTGCTATCTTTATATGCTGTTAATTAACTCATACAGATCATTCACTAGGAGGATTAACATTTAGCAAATACAGAGATTGCATCATTAAACAAGCTGCTATAATCTATTCATATTAAAACCATCAATGTTTCTGATAGCCATTCACATCTGGGGGTTTTGTGACAGCAGAGCATAAAGCATAAAGTAATGTACCTGAATCAGTCACTTTTCAAGTTCACTTAATAGAAAAAAAGAAAGCTGTACTCATAACAATACATTGATTAGTGTGTAATTAATGATGTAATCTTCCATAATAAACAGGAGTGGGCACCAGTTTGTGGAAGCTGCCATGTTAAACAAGAAACTTGAATACAGTGGCTGAGATGAACATATGCAGTACACCAAAATGGCAGGAGAAAAGAATTCGTTGGCGTTTGTGTTTTATGGAGGGAAATTTTAATTGGTGTCTGCATGTTCAGACTCAAGATATGGAGGTTCATACCTACGATTGAGAAGGGGTCCCCTTCAACGAAGAAGAGAAAACATGAATGCAAATGTTATCCTGGTCCTCCTCAACTCAAGCCTCATCTCCTGAACTGAAGTCAGGGCAAACACAGGAAAACGTACATACACTTCACTCCTAAGCCAGGGAATACAGCTGAAAATTAGCCTATGGCTAAACGTTTATTATTTCCCTGTTAAAAAAACAAAACAAAAAGTTATTCCAGATGTTGTTGCAATTACTTGTTTTCAGCAGATAAGACAATGCAACTCCTCTGGCTAACTTTATGCCAGCCAATGTTAAGTGATTGCTATAAATCACACTCTGATAAACACTTTGATCTAACATCACATGAGAGTTTACACAGTTAGTGTCGGAATCCAACAAACTTTTACTAACTGCAGCTAACAGAGGCTAACAGAGGCTAACAGTGGCAAAAACCACAGCACTTACAAGCACAAATTCCAAATACCAAATTAAAGCTGCAAGCAGCGATATGAGGGCCCTCGCACCCCGGCGCGTCGAGCCAAGCCCAACACCTAAAACCAGCGCTTCCGATCTGATGTCACATTGATGGAATTCATGCATTTAACCACCAGCTAAAATTTCATCTCATTCAACCATTATTATAGTCGTCCCACTAGGTGGCGCTCTAACCATTACTGACAAATGGCATAACAAACATTTCTGAGCTCGAGTCTCATCACGCCTGCGACCTTTGGGAGAGATTGGACATTGTGTTTATGAGCGACAGCAGATTACTGCTTTGTGGCGAGTGATTGAAACTCCACGTGCCGCCATGACCACCCCGTTTCCCTGAACGTAAAAAGCTTCGCAATTTAATATCACAAAGATCTTTAGATTCCACACGCAGGAGATCGCGTAAATCTAATGAAATCCCTTGGAGGAGTTCGTCAAAGTATGAGGCCTGAAAAGAGGAGAAAATGTCGCCAAATTTACACCTTAATTTTAAAATGGCTGACTTCCTGTTGGATTTGGGATATTGCTCCAAGAGACTTTTTTGTACATCTTGATATCTCCAATAAGCTTGCCAGGTTTCAAACTCATACATAAAACACAGAGCAGGGGCTGTTGTTTTGAAATTTTGTAGGGGGCGCTGTGGAGCCATTTTGCGCTATTCAAGGAAAATGATCACATAACAACGAAGCCTTCATGACATTGGAGGTGTGCGCCAAATTTCAAGACATTTTAAACTTTCTAAGTACCTTAAAAGCCACTTCATTGTTCATGGTGAACTGCGTTGCCACCAGGGTGCGCCGTTCAGTTTAAAGTCACAATTTTCTCACTGAAGCATCATGAGGGACTGATGGTGATATTCACCGCTTTTGAAGTGGCCACGATGAACCTGTGAAAATCAGTGCAACAAAATATAAGACATGACATTTCCTGTTCCCACTAGGTGGCGCTCTGCGTATTCCTGACAATGGGCACATTAATCTGTTCAGGGCGGGTCTGACATCATTCCTGTAAAGTCTGGTACTGATCAGACTAGATTTCATTGAGTTATACTAATTTGTTTCTTAATGGCGAGACATCAATAATCGCCATGCTGCTGGGGTCACACCCTTTCGCGAAAACTCACAGTTTTCTCTGTAACCCAAGACCAACTCCTTAAGGCTTTCCTGGAGAAATTTGAGGCTGCAGATGTCACCCATTACAATACTGTACCCCAAAGTGTAAAACATGACATTTCCTGTTCCCACTAGGTGGCGCTGTACCTGATGTCAAATATGGCAGTTGAAATATGTTCAGGGGTGGAGCCTTATCATATGTGTGCTCTTTGGTCAAGGTCGGACAATGTATGACAGAACGAGAGGCAGTAAGATTTTCATGGCGAGTCATCGAATTTCGCCGTGGCGCCACGGCCTCACCATATCCCGAAAACTCAAAAGCTCCGCAATTTAACATGGCCCAGGTGTGTAGTTGACACTGACCACATATGAAGCTTGTACGATGAAATTCCAATGAGGAGTTCGAAAAAGTTCGAGGCATGGAAATGGCAAAATTAGAGCCAAAATGTCACATTCACTTCTAAATTGCGGACTTCCTGTTGGGTTTGCGTCAATGGCCATAACAGACTTTTTTGTTCGTCTTGTCATGATACACATGTGTGCCAAATTTCATACATGTAGCTCAAACGATGTGTTCGTAGGGCTGCATTTAACAAGGCATAGGTGGCGCTCTAGAGCCACTGCCCATTGCGCATATGTAAAACCATTAAAATACAAAATTTTTCACCAGACCTGGCATGTGTGCAAAATTTCAAGAGTTTTTGAGCATGTTTAGGCCCTCAAAAAGGCCCTTGTTTTGCCTGAATAATAATAATAATAATAATTAAAGCTGCAAGCAGCGTTATGAGGGCCCTCGCACCCCCGGCGCGTCGAGCCAAGCCCAACACCTAAAACCAGCGCTTCCGATCTGATGTCACATTGATGGAATTCATGCCTAGAACCACCAGCTAACGATTCATCTCATTCAATCATTATTATAGTCGTCCCACTAGGTGGCGCTCTAACCATTACTGACAAATGGCATAACAAACATTTCCGACCTTGAGTCTCATCACGCCTGCGAACTTTGGGAGAGATTGGACATTGTGTTTTTGAGTGACAGCAGATTACTGCTTTTTGGCGAGGGATTGAAACTCCACGTGCCGCCATGGCCACCCGGTTTCCCTGAACGTAAAAAGCTTCGCAATTTAACATCACAAAGGTCTTTAGATTCCACACACAGGAGATCGGGTTAATCTGATGAAATCCCTTGGAGGAGTTCGTCAAAGTATGAGGCCTGAAAAGAGGCGAAAAAGTGGCTAAAATTACACCTTAATTTTAAAATGGCTGACTTCCTGTTGGATTTGGGATATTGCTCCAAGAGACTTTTTTGTACATCTTGACATCCTCCATAAGCTTACCAGGTTTCAGACTTATAAATAAAAGACAGAGCAGGGGCTGATGTTTTGAAATTTTGTAGGGGGCGCTGTGGAGCCATTTTGCATTATTCAAGGAAAATGATCACATAACAACAAAGCCCTCATCACATTGGAGGTTTGGGCCAAATTCCAAGACTTTTTAAAATTTCCAAGCCCCTCAAAAGCCACTTCATCTTTCATGGTGAACCGCGTTGCCACCAGGGTGCGCCGTTCAGTTTAAAGTCACAATTTTCGCACAGAAGCATCATGAAGGACTGATCGTGATACTCACCGCTTTTGAGGTGGCCACGATGAACCTGTGAAAATCAGTAGAAGAAAATGAAAGCCATGGCATTTCCTGGTGTCACTAGGTGGCGCTCTACCTATTCCTGACAATGGGCATATCAATCTGTTCAGGGCGGGTCTGACATCATGCCTGTAAAATCTGGTACTGATCAGATTGGATTTCATTGAGTTACACTAATTTGTTTCTTCATGGCGAGACCTCAATGTTCGCCATGCTGCTGGGGTCACACCCTTCAGCGAAAACTCACAGTTTTCTCTGGAACCCAAGACCAACTCCTTAAGACTTTCCTGGAGAAATTTGAGGCTGCAGATGTCACCCATTACTATACTGTACC
The DNA here is from genome assembly GCF_013358895.1 of Oreochromis aureus. Taxonomy (NCBI): domain Eukaryota; kingdom Metazoa; phylum Chordata; class Actinopteri; order Cichliformes; family Cichlidae; genus Oreochromis; species Oreochromis aureus. The sequence goes on from NC_052950.1 coordinate 8,699,825, forward strand.
CCAAAGTGTAAAACATGACACTTCCTGTTCCCACTAGGTGGCGCTGTACCTGATGTCAAATATGGCAGATGAAATATGTTCAGGGGTGGAGCCTTATCATATGTGTCCACTTTGGTCAAGGTCGGACAATGTATGACAGAACGAGAGGCAATAAGATTTTCATGGCGAGTCATCGAAATTCGCCGTGGCGCCACGGCCTCACCGTATCCCGAAAACTCAAAAGCTCCGCAATTTAACATGGCCCAGGTGTGTAGTTGACACTGACCAAATATGAAGCTTGTGCGATGAAATTCCAATGAGGAGTTCGCAAAAGTTCGAGGCATGGAAATGGCAAAATTAGAGCCAAAATGTCACCTTCACTTCCAAATGGCGGACTTCCTGTTGGGTTTGCGTCAATGGTCCCACAGACTTTTTTGTTCGTCTTGGCATGATACACATGTGTGCCAAATTTCATACATGTAGCTAAAACGATGTGTTCGTAGGGCTGCATTTAACAAGGCATAGGTGGCGCTACTGAGCCATTTCCCAGTGCTCATATGTAAAACCATTAAAATACAAAATTTTTCACCAGACCTGGCATGTGTGCAAAATTCCAAGAGTTTTCGAGCATGTTAAAGCCCTCAAAAAGGCCCTTGTTTTGCCTGAATAATAATAATAATAATAATAATAATAATAAGAAACGGAGCAGATACAATAGGGCCTTCGCACTCTCAGTGCTCGGGCCCTAATTATGTGGATTCAACACAGTGCTGATTTCATAATGATATGTATAAGCATTGGTGGATTGGTGGAGTCCAACTCCAGTAGATGATTGTTAACTGATTAACTGGTGATTCGAAGTGTAAATTTGATCATGAGTGATCGTATCGCTGCAATAGGCCGACGGCTTGCACGGGCTGTACCCTTTAAAAGTACAGTACTAAATATCCAAATAACAACACTGATCCATGACAACTAAAGAGACAAAGCTCGTCACCTGTAACTGATGTCACTTAAGAATCAAACTATGGAGTCAAGGATTCCTCATTTAACTCCTCCATCCTCACATCTATCTCACACATCCTCGCTGGGAGGAGTTAAGATGCGAGTGCAGGAAATGAGACGACACGTTAGCATAATGAAAAACACCCTCTGTCAAAGGGAGGCAAACGGTAAAAATGCTGGAGTTAACATCCCAGATTAATGACGAACGCTGACTTTTAAACGTGCAAGATGGATTCTTCCACTTTTTAATCACTCTGCTTTGACCCTCAAACTCCTCTCGGTGTAATATGCCGGCCAGTTTATTTTCTTTGCCTCATTATGAGGAGGGTTTTAAATAATTGATTCGCTGGATGATTTACTCAATAGTAAATAAAATTGTGGGTTTAAAATAATGGAGGTGTTGAGCTTTTTTTTTCCAGAGATAAATTTAAACCAATTACAGAGTAAATACAACCGATATACAGCATGCAATAATTGTCATTTATAATGCAACACAGTCTTTCCAAAGCAGCATTACATTTAGTTTTTTTTTAATGTACTTCCTGGAAAACATGAGCACATACTGTATATAATCTCATTACATGATTCAAAGTACAGTGAACGCACCTCCCTTAAACAAAAGGCTCGAGTGTTTTTTTCCTTGTTGGCTGCCACTCACGCTGGAAAATGACTAGCTTCCATGTGAATGGGAAGCAACAAGCAACACGCAAGCTTTAAATTAGCGAGGGATCCCTCCACACAGCTTGAGTAATATCTGAAACATCAGCTGCTAATATCTGATTACAAATGTATAAAGTAAGTGGAAAGAAAAGGAAGGGGAAAGCCAATTTGTTGAAAGCTGAAGCTGCCTAATGCCAAATGCAAACTAATACATGTTAACACAGAAAATAGAAAATAAATTAATTCCACGGAGTAATTTTTTATTCAGTTTTAACTCCGGGAGTTTCTTTGATCTGGATAATTTTGATCATGTAGCTGTTTAATCATGAAATAAGCTCTATTTTTCTTACACGGCCTTTGGTGCTTTACTTAATCTATCAAAAGAGGATCTGAAGCTATTGTTTAGTGCACATAAACGCTGATATATTTACTCCTGTTCCATTAAAGTCATGTTTGCCACACCAGCACAAAAAAGCAGTTCATGAACTCTACGTGTCATGGATATGAGAGTTGAAATTCCTCTGCACGCTCTTACCCAAGAGGATACTTTGTCACTTTGGTTTAAAGTTCTTCCCATGAAACGAGGCTGCGAAGGTCAAGCCCCATCTTTCTGACATCATTATTTCCTTGCATGTCCGGAGCAGAACATTTTACATGTGCTGGAGCTGGCTTCGAACAGGCTGGATGTGGCAGTAGCAGGGAAGTAGGGTGGGGGTTTGCAGGGTCCTCCACTCCGAGCGGGACCACAGAGGATGCCCGACTTCTTTTCCCATGTACTCCAGAGCCAATGAAAACACTGGAAAACGACACGTTCCCATCAGCTAAGCTCGGTGACATGGCGACCTCAGGAAAAAAGCACGAGTAAATACTGAAGGCGAGGGAGGGGTGCTGGGGGGGTGCAGCAGTGGAGCATTGACTCAAAATCTTTCAAACCTGCAGATGTGGCAGCAGCACCTATTACCAGCCACCTGTGCTTCATTTAGGTTAAATCCTTCATTAGGCTTTAAAAGCTCATTCATTCTCATTTTCTAACCCTGGCTGCATTGCTTTTGCGGGGCTACCCACTTGTCACATCCAATCTTTAAGAAGGTGGCCCTGGTTCAAGACCTGCAGGTGATTCATTTTTATGTATTTATTTGTCAGTTCCCAAACACACATTTCCATTTTTCTCATTTTTTGCTGTCTGTTTTAATATACACTTTTGGCATTTATCTGCTGCAGACAGCATGTGGGAAACACCAGTGAGGGTGAAAAAAATGCTCAGTGGCACGCACGGGTCAGAGCAAGGTGACATGCTGGTATTACTTCTCTATAACCCACAATGAGATAATAATCATCCGATGGTGACGATAAAGGCGCAGGAGTGCTGTTCGATATGTCTTGGGGGGGGTTTCTCACATCAGTTATGCATGTCGTACTCTCCAGTCGCCAGAGAAGGATGTTTATTTCAGGAATTTATTGTTGTTGTTTTGTTTTTGTTTTCATCCGCGAGCCAGTCTGCAGCGTTGCAAATGGCCAAATAAGATGTTATAACGATCATGACTGTGGGGCTGAAAAGACCAAAATGACATCCAGATGTTCCTAATTACGCAGCTTCAGCCTTTGGTTTGTTTGTGTTACTACAGTAAGGTCGTAAGCCTCTCACTCCAAAAAAAAAAAAGCACACAGGGACTGATGGCTGTTTGCAGGCACTGAATTTAAATGGGATAGAAATATTCACATGCTGCTGTAAGAGCTCGAGTTGGTGCAGAGATCTGTCAGCAGTATAGAATAACGTTATTTTATAGTTCCTGCAGAGGCCGTGGCTCTGTAGCTGACAGGTCGAAAACTCTGTCATTTTTAGCTGTGTACATGCAGTGTTGAAAAGGACACAGGCTTCGCGCAGTGCACTTGTATTAACACTCAACAGAACCGCAGAACTTTTTGAATGCATGCTAAAGAATGCTTTCCACTGCTTGAGGCCATTCTCAGTTATTCATGAAAATGATATCTTTTCTTCTGGAGATTACCATTTTAGCCTTGCAGAGATGGACCAATATTACCAGTCCTCACAAAGTCCTCGTAAAAAAAAAAAAAATTAATCTAAAAACAGCTTGAGCCACATGCTCTTGTGCATTCTCAGGTTGCTGAACAGGATTACGAGTCGAGCTTAGTCAACCTAACAGCTCACCTTTAATATTATAGAGTATTGAATTATGGACTTTAATTGTGCTGCAACATGATGCAGAGGATAAAAACCATTTTTGATACATTTCTCAGGAACCCCAGGTGTATCTTATGTCAGTGTGACATCGGAACAAGTAAACAATCCCGTTCAACCTGACCTCAACAAAGGAGTTAAAACTGCTGCATGAAGAATATCTGCAGGGTTTTTTTCCGAGTACACTCTTTTCTTAAGACGTCACTGTCACTGCGTAGCAGTCTAGGACTTAGATATTAGATAGGACTTGGAATCTTGGAAATCAAGAAAAGTAAGAATAAGTCTTGTGAAAGGGTCTATTTTAACCATAGAAAAAGCATTTAGCACAATAATTAAAGAGGGACTCTGGGGACTGCACTACTGCATGTTTTTATTAAAATATTCTTTTATGTAGCTATGTAGTTGTGTGTGAGGTTAAAGTTTCACGTAGATCTATACAGCACTGGACAACATTAGCAGCGATGCCAAATCACTCATTTGTAAACCTGGATGAACAAGATCCAAAGTATCTGCTAATGCTTCAGAATATAAGCAGTTGCTTATATACAGCTACTCTCTGCAGTGGCTAGTTTTTGACTAAACTCTTTTCTGGCTTTAAGTTGTTACTTTGAATCTACTGTAGCTTCCAGGTCAGAAAAATGAAGCCACTGCAGAAGTGCCTTAAACCTGAATTCTATTTGACGCGCACCAGATGGTTATCGCCGTGGTTGCGCTTCCTGTCCGCTTCTGGGTCAGTTGCTCATTTTTGGGTCAAGTTAAGTTTATTTTGTGTATCTTGATGTTACCATGTTTGAAAATGGAGTACGGTATGGCTTGTGGTATGAAACCACAAGACAATGAATTTGTGGTTTCATACCAGAAGCCAATGAATGTCAAGTTGTTAGCCAACAAGTGTGCGATTTCACGGCCTGACATCCCTGTGTTGGTGTTGTTCCTGGATCAGCAGAATTAATATTGGTCCAGGTTGGACATTGCAACTGACCAATCACATTGTTGACCCTGTAGCCCTAACCCTGAGCCTAGCCTCTTTAGATATCAACAAGTTTTTCCACATCACAAACTATGACATCAACATTAATTATAATGGAACAACACCAACACAGAGATATCGGGAGATCACGCTTCTGAAAAAAGGTGATTTCTGGTAACAATGACAGAGAATAAAGAGGATGGACTTGGTTATTTTCAGAAGTCTTGGCCCTTGCCGTAGACAGCACCAGTCTCTCTCCATGAGCACCCACGAGTTCCATGTATTTACACGTGTAACACACGGGCTTTAACCTGATTATTCACAACTATAAATTATAGCTAACTGAGAGATGATTGATCAGGTTTCTTTTCAACTCCTCAGAGTCACGGTTTACACCGCTGAATCATTTGTCACAAAGCAGGTTTGCTCCCTGAGCTCCATCGCAGCTGTCGGGATATTTTTATTTTGCTTTCTTTAAAGGCGTTACCCACGAATATGTTAGCTTTCTCTCTTTCCTCCCTCTCTGTATAAGTTACAGCACAGTGGTTTGAAATTAAAGTTGTAGAAAATCTGTTTCGTCACTTCAACTTGTGATAACTCTTTCCTCTGAAACATGTCTACGCTGCTCGCCTCAAAGGTTACAGTGACCTGGAATACCCTGAGAAGGTTCACTGTAAATTTGCACTACTGGAAGGTGGGTCTTTCTCAGGGAACAGGGAACTTGTTCAGGAGCAAATAGGACAAAGTGTTCTCCTTGGAAAAAAAATGTTCTTGGCAATGAGTCAGACCTATTTGAAAACCATAGGGGGATATCCCCGCTCACACTTCTCCACAGGTTAACACCAGAACAAATGGAGGAGTGGTGTGTGTGTGTGTGTGTGTGTGTGTGAGAGAGAGGCAGAGGCAGAGAGAGAGAAAGTCCACACCCTTCCACTATCTGCATATCTGTTCTTCTGCTTCTATAAATTCTCCCTCGGTCGAGCCTTATTCTGTTCATACTTGTCAACTTTCCGACGTTCCCTGTCATCCTTGAGCTATTTGCGCGAATGCATGTAAAAGCTTCCTCCTAATGCAGGGAACAATTAAGTTATCAAATGGACACAACCATTATGTAAAAGGCGGGTTATATTGCCAACAATTTGAACACTGTCTGCTTCCTGGAAGTGCAGATGAAATGTCAGGGGCACAATATTTCAAGGCTATTAACTTGAGTGCTTTTTTATTCAGTCTCATTACTTTTTAAACAGCATAGGAAGTCACGGAAATGTAATATTAATTTTTACACGGCTTTCATTTTCATTCCTATGGAGCTGTTTAAAATTCAGACTTATTCTTTTTTTTCACACAGAGGGGTGGTGGGGGTGGAGCGGAGGGGGTGATGTATTATTCTATAAGTCACATCCGCACTCTTTTTTTTTTTTTGGTAGAAAATCAAAGGTGTTGGGTGTTTGTGGTGTGTGGAAGTCATTTGGGTATTCTGAGGTAAACGATGTGACAAACAGGAGCGGATCTCACAACGTAGAGGAAGAATTTGCACATTTAAATACACCTTTCTAGGCATTTACCTGCTTGCAATACATGGAAATACCCTGTTAGAGGAGCAGAAGAGAAAGCCTGGCGATAAAGTTAAAAAACAGCAGCGATACTTCATTAAATCTTTATTTTGGAATGTAAGAAAAAAACAGATAAGACCAATTTTGATCAACCAGAGCTCCCTAATTTAGCCCCTAAAGAGAATTTTTCAAATGTGGGGAGCCTTATCATGAAAAATGGCTGGAGACCATTAATAGTTTATGGGTTGAGTTAATGATAGAGATGACTCCTAATTGAGCTCTACAGAGCGCTGCTATCTGGTGGTCTTTTTCTCCAGAATTTCTCTCATTATTTTGGATTTGTGTTTAAAAAAAAGAAAAGAAGAAGGCATGCATAATATCCTCTTTTTTATGGGAAAGATTAATTTATGTTCCAAAAAAAAGATCCTACTCAGCTTTCACAAACCAGAAAATTTCAATGTCATAAGAGAAAGATAAAGTTTAAATCAGCTGATAATTCTAAAGCAACGTAAGACGACAGTAAAAATGAGTAGATCTAACAGTAGTCATCTGTTTGTGATACAGTAGGTTGCCATGGAGATTAAGTTACCACATTACCTAAGTCTTTTTTCCCTCTTTTGATTTGAACCTTTGTTTTGCAGCAACTGACCGGTCGCTCATGTAATCAGCGTCTGTTGTTTTCCGCTGAGGCGGTGCATTCACACATGTACAGTGTTACGGTTGAAACTTATAAATAGGCATTACCATATGAGCCCGTCATCCGCCTGTTGCTGTGTAGTTAGTTGCCAGCCGCGTCACTACAGTAAACACCAGGTCGCCATGGCAGTAGTCTGACAACAGTAGGGAGGGGGTGGCAGGAAGGGATTCCCTATTCAGCCTAGTGACGACCGCAGAGTCAGACGGATTCCCATCAACCTTTCCCTGGCATTACTGTGGGCTTCCCCCATCTTGTTCAGTTGCGCCAACTGCTTGGCGGTAAATCCCCCCCCATCAACACGCACACGCGCACACTCCTCAACGAGAACATGTGGCGGCTCTAATTACCGCTCCACGCAGGCCTCAGTGCAGGAAAACCACAATATGAGGTTATATGGTTCTGTGCTTTTAGCGCGCTAACCAGGCCGAGGTGCTGTGCTGTGAGTTGAAAAATGCCCTCAATTATTAATGGTTTGTGATTTTTGTGATTTACAGGCAGGCGAGATTATAAAACCCCACTTCTAAAGAGGTGAAATATGGAGAGCTATATATACAGCTCCCGAGTCGGCCTCCAGCTCTCAGACTGAGGGCAGACTTCCAACATGGCAGATGGTGACTGCGAGACAGTCAGTGGAGAGGAAGAGCCGAGCTTAAGCTGAAGAGGAAGCCAGAGTGTTTGTGAGTGTGTTTCTGTGTGTGTGTGTGTGTGTGTGTGTGTGTGTGTGTGTGTGTGTGTGTGTGTGTTTGTGTGGTGTGAGGGGCTTGTATCACAGTCCGCAGGATTTCATCAATAGGAAAGTGTATAAATCAAATAAAAACACCCTTCTAACAAGCTCACACATTCGGGGCTGCTCGTCTTGCGGCTCCTCATCCACCCGAGGCGATTTAGAGTGATGAGGGAGAAACAAATTGCTGTTATCAGACTGTTAGATGTCAAAATAGAGCAGCCCCAGTGCTCATCTTTTGTTTGGGGAATTACAAGCATTCTCCCTCTGTTACCAGCCAGTCTATTTTTGGGAGGAAAAATAAAAACCTCAGCAGACTCTGCTGAGATGTGGGAGGAGATTCAGGGGCAAAAATAGCCTTCCTGTTTGAAGTTCAAATAAAAGCACAGTGCAGAGTTTCACCAAACGCTTCCTAATGGTTAGGATAAATCTGCGTCTACCAGAGTGACATTTTGACTTGGCGGGGCCTGGAAATCGCATGCTAATCGTTCACCTTTGACTGGAGCATAAAGAACGTGCAGGATGTGACATTTACTCGCACAAACTCAGTCTTCTCTCCTAACTGTCGCAGTCTTTCCAAGCTTTCCTCATTTCCATTCTACTGATTTCCAGCCTGACTTCCACCCCCCGCCCCTCACAAAACACTTAAAATTCCAGAAATTAACATTGTTTTGTGTAACTTCCGTGCTCAGCAGATCTGTGAGGATGCATATGTGAGCAGGGATCCCCAGCGGGGAACACGTTCACCCAAACCTCGCTCAGATCAGTTGGTGAAACCCGACGCAGCCTCCACGACCGAGGGAATTCCTCTCAGAAATATTTGCTTTTTTGTTCTAGCGAGGGAATCGGGGTGAGTGAGGCGGAGGGAAGCGTGTGTTTGTGTATAAGTGTGGAGGGGGGGCTGTTTTGAAATTGTATCGCCATAGTAACCTCAATAACATTTCTCTTCCCCTCCTCCCCCCCGAACCATCACACACACACACACACGAGAGGAAATGAGTTTCACAACGAAGATTGTGCTTCAACCATCATTTGTTTTTGACGCCTGCCGAACAACAGAGACGTCACTGACTTGATAAGGATTCGCTGACAGTTTTACTACCCTGCATCATAGAGCGGCGCAGGAGGACTGGGTGCTGCTAAAATGCTAATGGCTCACAGCTCCTTGCTGCAAGCAATAAAGGAGCATTCTGAAAGTATCTTTAAGCACGCTAACCCAATTCCCGGCTGTTGTATCAGTATGTTACGTGCGGCTTGCTCTCGGCAATTTTGCCTAAAGAAGCATTCTGGGAATGTGGAGATCCTGTCACAGGCCAGAGGGCCAAGTTTGACAGGAACGCGGCTGCAGCACCCGCCGTACGAGACCGCTTGCAGGAGAGGTGAAGTACAGCTCAGGGATATGCGCGCGCCACGGCTCAGCTTCTGGGGTCTGTCAAGATCTGAGCTGAATGAGTTGAAGAAATCATTTGAGTTTGATATAATGTTAATAAAGTGATGCAGGATTGCAATTCCAGCATGAATTTTTTAGCATTGCTAAACATGCAGGATTAGACAGGCCCATAAAAAAATCATACTGTAAACAAAAAAAGTGATGATCCGTGCAAAAAAGAAGCTTAAGGGGGAAATAAACAAACAGCAAACAACACTGCAACAGTTCCCTCTCAACGAAGATGGAGCTACAAAGTACTAGATAATAATTTTAAAAAGCAGCACTAATTATTACTTTTATGCCGCTGAAAAATCAAATGAACATGAGCAGTGTGTTAGAGCTGTTCATCATTATAAAAGTGAATTATCTTCCTTCTTCTCTATGGAGCTTTTAGCACGTGCTTTGCTTTTCCAGCCCACAGGCAGAAGCTCTGATAAACCTGCTGTGTGCTTCCTGTTCGCCATCAAATAGCAGACAGACAAAGTTAGCAGGAGATCAAAGTAGAGCATTCTTCACCTGAAAGACCAGATACAAAAACAGGTAAACACCAACAGCTGGGCAGAAAGGGCTTATATTCATCAGGGGCACAATGGACTGGACAGGACTGGCTCTTGTATATAACTTTTATACTCTACTAAAGCACTCAAAGCACTTTATACAATATGACCTATTCACAGACACACACACACACACATTCATTCTAGCTAACATTCACACTGATGATAAATGCATCAGGAGCATTGGGTTCAGTATAGACTTAGAGTGGAGCAGCCAGGGAACAAACCAACATCCTTCCGATTGATAAATGACCCGCTGTACCCACTGAGCCTCAGTCACCCTAAAAGACAACTCCAAATAAGTTTGAGTTTTGGTGTGGGATGTGTAAATAAAAGAAATGGTCTCAAATTATTAATATGAAAGATGTAGTGTTCACAAATTGTTCCCAGTAAACCTCAAAAAAAAAAGGGGGGGGGGGGGAGCTGTTATTGCAGCTAAGATGTAGTTGTGATGGAGTAGCAAGCTGTCCAGGGTGGAAAACCAACCGGAAAATTCAGGCATCACAAGAAGATCAAATCCTCCACGTCCTTTGGGAACTTTTTATAAAATACTGTATTCACTTCAATTCAGTTTTATTTATATATTTATACAGCCCGGGTTCAGCGATATATAGCGAGTGTTCAGGATCACGTGATCCAGGCCAGACAAGGAACTTGGCTAGGCTAACTGCTAACCTCAAGCCAAATTCACAAGATGATAATATAGCACGATAAAATATTCCAAATACCGATAACAGCACAACATTAATTGCATTTTGTATCTATTTTTCAATGAAAATAGTGAATAAAAAGAAAAGCAGTGGTTTGTAAGCAGGGTGGGTTGTGGGGCGGGGGGTGACGACATGCTATCTGCAGCCTGACAGCACATCCTCAGCTTGCAGCTGTTTCAATAAAACATGCCAGAGACAACAGGCGGTAAATGACATGCTTGTCTAAGACAACCTTCAGGGTTTCTCATAATGGTCAGCTCGCCTTGTCCCCAGCGTTCATTTCTTCTCTGTGCCACTGGACAGTTAAGTAAAGATACCTGACACCATATGTTTCCCTGTGCAGTAATGACCGCTCCTAGCACTGCTTTTATGGCAGCTGGCCTCCTGAGGCCCTGTGATCAGAGACATGTCCAGCCCTCAATTAGAGCTGCAGGAAAGAGCCCGTGTTTGTTTACAGGCGTCTTCTTTTACACGATTAACACCTCTGCGGGGCTGTATGCATTTACTTTGTGGTGCAATATAAAGAGAGAAAAAAAATGCATGCAGGCGGTAGTTTAAAATTTACAACAAAAATCCATGAGGGGAAATGGAAGAAGAAGAAGAAGACGAGGGGGTAAGATGAATGAGCAGGAGGAGGAGATGAGCGGTGGAGTAAAGGACAGCGAGAGAAAACTAAGAGAAGCAGAATGGGAGAGACAGAGATGAAGACAGAGAGAGGAGAGGGAGACCAAAGGCATGTGGAGTTCACCATCACTTTGCTTGGCTGCACAGTGATTAAAGAGAAGAGTCCCCGGAGAGAGAGAGGCGGCTCTAGGCCTGCCCAGTCAGTTCTCTCGCTCCCTTGATCTCCTGCGTGTCGCCCACAGAAACATACCGCCAAACCTTCAGGAAGGACTCCTTTTATTGCACTGGGTCCCCCCCACCACCCTCCAAATGGCTCCAAAGAATCTGCAAAGCAAGCACAGATTGTCGTGGCACCGGCTCCTCTCAATTTAGAGGAAGGAGGTCTGCCTTGGATGAGCCGCTGCCTGGATCCCAAAGTTTTTTTTCTTTTTTTTTGATGTTTTAATGAAGATATTTCACACATTTCTGAAAGCGTCTTGTTACGCACGAACTTGTCAACCTCCAAGATTAGGTAAAAAGAGAATTTTTGGCATGTGATTTTCCCAAAAGTTTCTGCTAAAAGAAATAAAAAAGAAAGAAAGAAGAAGAAGGAATGAGAAAATAAGCCTACTAAACCTTCATTAATCCCCTTAGGAGGCTCTATCCTCATTTGATTGAAGTGCTTATTCTTTCAGAAAAATTGATAATCAGAACCTCGGAGACCAGGAAGTCGGGAAAGAGGAGACGAGAAAGGAAAATGTCACTTTCGATCTTAATTAAATGGACCGTTCGGTGGCGGTGGGGTGATCGGTGCGTCGTGGGCCAGGTCCCTCCCTCGACCTTTCTTCTTGTGGTCAAGTGACCTTCACTCCCTGTCTGCGCAGTGTCTGACAAGGAAGGAAAGCGCCTGAGGGGGGTGAGGGAAGAAAGGCCGTGACATTACACACATTCTTACGGGTGCCACAGCCCGGATAATTAAACCGATACCCACTTAGCATGCGTCGCGAGCTAGCCTATCGTTTATCAGCCGCATGACCTCTAGCGAGAGATCTCTTCCTCTGATCTGTGTAATTATTCTGTTTTTCTTCCCCTCCTCTTTCATTGCCGCTTTCTTTCTTCCATTGGAAATACATCTGTGTGTCAATGTGTGTGTGTGGGGGGGTCTCAAAGTTGTAAACATCACAGCTGGTTGGGAAGAAGAATTTCGGAAGTGATTCAATGATGTTTTTGTGCAAGATTTCAATTAATTCCAGTTGGCCCACAGCTATTTTGTATTATTTCCTTTTACATCTCTCCCAATAAAAACACACTTATCCCTCAAAATTCTCGTGCCTGTGGTCGATTGAAGCTCGGAGGGGGTGGGCACGCTGCTGTCACTCTAAATTTGCTGCCTAGGTTGGGGGTTAAATCCATCCACGTGGAGCTGCTGATTGTATAGAAATGTGAATGAACATGGTTTTTGTTACTCACGCTTTCTTGTAGCTCGGTAAACAATGCCAGGATATTTTAATTTCCTTTTAAATTTCAGGCTTTTTTTTAGGATCTGCAGTTTCTGGCCTCGCAATCTGTCGAGCACTTGTTATGCGGTTTGCTGTTTCTCACTGCTCATCTCTCACCCCAGTAGGTCAAAGCAGAGGGCTGCCCTGTCTCAGCTTGGTTCTACTGCAAGCTTCATCCAATAAAAAGGATTTTTTTTATTCTTCCCACTCTCACCAAGTGCTGCTCAAAAGTAGCTGCTGAGTTTCTTTCTCCAGCACTGTTACTGTAGGTCTTGACCTTAATGTGCAAAGGTGCCAGTGATATTTTTCATTGTATTCGCTACTGCATAAGTGAAAATTGAACACAGTGATTTTACTGAACAGCATCATTTGATGCCTCCGGTGACTGTGCTTGCATCTTGATGCTTACCAGGTACGTCTGAAGCTTTCATTTAATCAAACTCATGTCATATTTAATTGTTTGACTTGCACCAAAGTTTAAATATTTCAAAAAGACATTTCATTCTTATTACAGCTCTGAAGGAAGGCTACCATACAGCCAACTTGCTTCACAAGCCTGAATTTAAGAGCTTTATTTTTCAGTAAATAAATCAATAAGAGACCTTTGATCATGCAGCACCACACAGTCAGCCCTCCTGTCATGAAACTTGTCTTTGCTGTGCTTTTGGGCTCCAAGAAATCTAGCGTGCTGAGCTGTAGCTGCAGGCTTCTGCTGAAGCCTCTGCTTCCTGTGTATTAGCCCAAATCACTGCTGCTGTGTGCTTTCAATCATCAGAATAATGATGCAAATTCCATCCTTTGAAACATAGTTTGTCTTATGGTAAATGCATGCATGGGCTTTTTCTTTTTACACTTTGTATAGCAGTAAATAGTCTGCTGCTACTACAACTTTATTACTTTGCTAGTTCACACCGTGCATTTGTCCACCACTCTGCATGTAATCATTAGTTACTATTAAACTCTGGCTTGCTTGTCATGGTATGGTTCCACTGGAGGTTTCTTCCTGTTAAGAGGGAGTTCTTCCTTCCTACTGTCACCAAGCGCTTGGTCAAAGGGGGTCATCTGATTGTTGGGGTTTTCTCTGTAGCACTGTAGGGTCTTTATCTTATGATATAAAGTGCCTTGAGGCGACTGTTGATTGGTGCTATATAAATGAAACTGAATTGAATTAATTTATTGTAAACTCTCCTTTCAGAATGAACTTTCCTTTTCGTTCTTCTTCTTTCTGTGCTGAGCTTAGTGTCTGCACAGCAGCTCCAAAGCTACAGCTACACATGAAATGAAAGTGAAATGTGGGCTGCATGAAAATTTCCAAAGAAAACATCCACGATAGAGGAAAGTCAGAGGATTCGACCTTTTTTGAGTTTTGTTTTTTGTTGTGAACATGAACGTCTGTACAATTAAATCTAATGGTAATCATCATGTTGGTTTAAACAGATCATCCTGTCACAGTGCTACAACACTAGCCTGGTTACAGAACTCTAGTAACATTCAGACCTTTTTACTTTTTGCTTAACTTATTGTGACACAATTTATTTTTAAGGATTTTAAGGTAAGCGCCCATTATTAATCTCAAATATCAAAAAATGTTTGCAATATATTCACACAGCTTGTGTACACAAGTAGGTGTGAAAAGAAAAGCTTATTAAAGCAACCTTAAGGACACAGTAACATTTTCGGTATATTTATTTGAGCCAAAACACCAGTACAAGATGTATGATTTGGAAAAATGTGTTACTCTGTACGTGACATGAAGATGGTTTTAATTCTTGGCTGGAACATTATATGCACTCATGAGCGCAGGGAACCAACCAGCCGGTGTGAAAGTGAGAACTATATGTAATATATATGTGCCATAAACCTGCAGCTGATATTTCTGGGTCACTTATCTGCACAGGGAGCTGCTTGCACTGTTCTAACCTGTCAGCCTATTATGTAACAGATTGGCCCAGTTTACCCTATATACTCTGGCTGTCAGTGATTTTCCACTCGGCCTATGTATCACATGGGTTACCTGTGATTGTCTGCACGACTGACAAGGACCTGAAGCATGAATTTCTCAGGTAAAGTGCTCTGGGTGTAAATGCAACAGCGTGGGGAGAGCTAACATTATTAAAGCCTCCATCCAGTTTCAGCTTGCTCACATTCCATTTTCAGCTTTCAGACATTTTTTCTTACATTTTTTCGTGCTTCTTTGCAGAACATTGGATGTGGATGGAGCTCAGTTGACAGTGAGGACACAAAGATGAGCCCCAGCAAAAAAAAAAAAAAAAAAAAAGTAGCGAGAGAGCGCGAGTGTCAAAAGTAATCCAGAAGAGCAACACTCTCAACGCCCTTCATCTTTTTTTACCAACAGGCCTCGCTGCAGATCATCTGGCTGCTTTGAGAGTACAAGGACTGAACTGTAGTTTGGCAGGATTCACTGATACTACAGATATCCAACAAACACAGCTTACATGTCACTCTGTTTAAGAAACAGAAATGGATTGTGTTTTTTTTTCTGGAAAAGTAGTTAGCGTGCATTCACTGGTATTTTAATCCATCACTGTAATCATTAAATCTGCACTCATCTGTCAGATACAGATTCGGCACGAGTGCATACGTCTTCATAAATTCTTGGACTGCATTGCC